>NW_004799087.1:5827-8871 GCF_000002075.1 Aplysia californica | reverse complement strand
CCAAAAAAACAAAAAACCTCAACAAACTCTCACACTACCGTACAGACCAGTTGCAAGAAAAATTAGCAGACCTTTAGCTACTTATTTTGTTTATTCATGCATTTAGATAAAGAGAAGCACGTCGACACGATGACAGTCACTTAGTGCAGTGAAAGAGTAAGACAAACAGATAACAACAACAACAAAAAACATGGAAAGAAAAGAAGTAGAATCTACCAGTGGCACCATCCAACCACTTATACAGATAGCAACAAGAGAGACAAATAACAGAAGCAGGACCTACCAGTGGCACCGTCCAACCACCTATACAGATAGAAACAACAGAATGAAATACAGGCTTCAACATCAGTTAAGGACCACTTGCAAACACTCTGAGTAGTCTTCTTGGGTCGACCTGCACGTGGGCGTTCTTGGACTGATCCAGTGGCTTGATGGTGCTGCCTCAGGCGGACAATGACAGAGTGTGACACCGCAGAACTAATTTTCAAGTCAAAGTCCAGCGACAACAGGGATTATCACAAGGGAATCAATGGCAATATATTTCGAAATTGGATTATTAAAAAATATTATCAGCATTGGACAACCCATCTTGCTTAGTGATGGATAATGAGTCATATCGCAACGTAGTGGAAGAAGAGGACAACATTCCAACAAGTGCGAGCAGAAAAGAGGAAACAGAAGATTGGCTCAACAAAGAGAGCATGCGATTTACCCCGTCTCAGCTTAAACCCGAGCTCCTTTTGCTCGTTAAAGACAGCAAAAAAGCCAAAGATTTCAAGTTGCTACAATTGTAGAACAGCACGGACACATTTGCCTACAGTTGCCACCCTACCACTCATATTTAAATCCAACTGAATTCGTCTGGGCGAAGGTCAAAGACACTGTTGCATCTCAAAATACAACCTTTAAATTGAAATATATCAAACAGCTAACAGAAAATGCGATATCTCGAGTGGATAAAGTTTATTGGCGGCTGTGTGAAACGCATGAAAAACGTATGGAGGACGAGTTATGGGAGAAGGAAGGACTTCAGTTCATCCAACCAAGAGTTGTCATTAACCCATGGCCATGTGGAGACTCCTCTGGTTCGCTGACAGAATAAAGGTAAGCCAATACTGAGACTACTAACTTCATGCCACATTTATTTTTTCTATTTTTTGTACCCCCCTGAATGTGCACATCGTTTTATGTTTTGGATTATAGATACTGTAGTACGGGGTGCTCACTACGGCTGGATCGGGCCGATCGCCAGACTCGGTCGCCTAATACGGGATGCCCACTACGGATTGGATCGGCCGATCGGGCCGACTCGATCGCCTGAAACTGAAAACAAACACGTTTGTTTTTGAGGCAACATCAGGTCGAACGCCCGACTCGGTCGCCTAAAAAATAAAGGTGTTTATTTTTAGTTTCACGCGACTGAGTCGGGCGATCGGCCCGATCCAGCCGTAGTGGACACCCCGTATAAAAACTGAAAACAAGCACGTTTGTTTTTGAGGCGATCGAGTCGGGCGATTGGTCCGATCAGCCGATCCCTTCCGTATAGTGGGCATCCCGTATAAGCACTAAATGTGATGTGCTAATGATAAAGAGTAATTAATTAACCATTCACAAATTAGCTACCTTATTTGAATTTTCATAATGTCATAGGTGCACATAACTATCACTAAAAAATGGTTAAAATCGAACAGATAGTTGCTGAGATATTTAGCTTTAAACGTGTTCAGGAATTATGGGACTGACAATAGTGACACCCTACAACCACCCACATAGATAGAAATAAAAGAATGAAATAAAAGAAGAAACACCTTCTAGTGACACCCTCCAACAACCCAAACAGACAGAAACAACAGAGAGAAAGAAATAAAAGAAGCAGGACCTACTAGTGACACCCTCCAACCACCCACATCGACAGATACAACAGTGGGGAAAGGAAAGACGTAGGAGCATCCCGTGACACCCTCCAACCATTCTCCGGATTGACCTGGGCCAGAGTTTATGGCCGGTCGGCACGGTCGTGGCCTCTTTTTGTCAACATGGAAGGACTCACAGTACAACGGGGAGATATATGGAGGAGCTTATCTATTTGTCTTCTTTTCTCTTTTTTTCTTTCTTTCTTCCTTTCTCTCTCTCTCTCTCTCTCTCTCTCTCTCTCTCTCTCTCTCTCTCTCTCTCTCTCTCTCTCCCTCTCTCGATTTCCCTCACGCCAGGTATGTGTTTTGCTGCATGTAGTGATGAAGCAGGTTGTGGCAAGTTCTTCTTGTGAGGACAGAAAAAGTCAAAGACAGATGACCCATGATTGTCTGTACATGCAGCTCAAACACATACGAAAGTCTTTGATCAACGGGTAGTCAGATGGACACGTAAGATATACACTTGAGAAATGCGAAACAGCGTTTGTGTAAGAGAAGCAGACCAATACAATAACGGTTATTGAGTGCAGGAAAGAAGGAAGGCAGACAGACACATCAAAAGGGAAATAAAAAGAAAAACCGACCAGTAGCACCCTCCAACCAACCGCTCTTAACCGTGAAGGTACGGCATTCTTTCAACACCTCATGAGACACCAGATGAC
Source organism: Aplysia californica (assembly GCF_000002075.1). Lineage (NCBI taxonomy): Eukaryota > Metazoa > Mollusca > Gastropoda > Aplysiida > Aplysiidae > Aplysia > Aplysia californica. The sequence goes on along the minus strand of NW_004799087.1, from coordinate 6,296 downwards.
TCAAGTTTAGTCACGACGCAGTGGAATCAGGCGCTCGTCAATTTGGGGGTATATGGAGTTTTTGATATCATCTGTCTGTAAGGGTGTTTATTTGTCTTGCTTTCGATGAACAAAATATCCATCCTATTTTGTATTGAAGGAGATGGCGGTCAAAAATTGCCAAATGGCGGGAAAATGCCGTTTTCTTAGATTTCATTATTTTTACGAGCGACTGATTTCACCACGTTGTCTCACACTTAGTCCAGGAGATTGATCCTTTCCTTGCACTCGCCACAACCGCCATTTTCTCACACGCTTTGGCTCTTTAAGAAAGATGCATCATCGAGTTAAGACATAAAATGTAGACCGTTACAACCAAAACAATACTGTCTGATTATAGGGTGGCTTGCTTGTTCGTTTTAGTTTTTTTTTAAAGGAGAAGAAGAAGAAGAAGAAGAAGAAGAAGAAGAAGAAGAAGAAGAAGAAGAAG
>NW_004799087.1:1690-4498 GCF_000002075.1 Aplysia californica | reverse complement strand
ACAGACTTGTGTAGTTAGAAGGAGACATGTCCAGTAACACAACAGACTTGTGTAGTTAGAAGGAGACATGTCCAGTAACACAACAGACTTGTGTAGTTAGAAGGAGACATGTCCAGTAACACAACAGACGTGTGTAGTTAGAAGGAGACACGTCCAGTAACACAACAGACTTGTGTAGTTAGAAGGAGACACGTCTAGTAACACAACAGACGTGTGTAGTTAGAAGGAGACATGTCCAGTAACACAACAGACGTGTGTAGTTAGAAGGAGACATGTCCAGTAACACACACGAGAAAACCAACAAACAGTAGCTCATTGATCAGACAGGGAGAGAACTCAAGCACAGACATTTTTCCCGCCAGGGGGCGTGCACACCACTGTCTCCCCCCTGGGGTACCGATGGAAAAACTGCGTGGTTAATCTCAAACGGTTGCCTCCTGTAATCCAATCGGGAACTTCCGCATCCGGTTTGAATCTGAGCGGCTCAAATCGATGGGCGTGGGCAAACATTATGCAATCTCTAGTCCACCCATTTCCCTAATCAGTCTTAAAATGTGGTTTGCTCTTTTACGGGATGAAAAATAAAAACAACTCAAATAAACGTAAAGTTATATTTATTGAGAATTGATTTCAGACAGGATGAAGCAAATAACGGAATGCTGCGTTTATCGATGGTTGGTCGTAAATGTTTACGCATCCCTCGACACAATTTAAATCATTTAGAGGACGAGAGGTTTTCGGACATCGCCAGTCAGGGACAACCCGGGCCGTGCCGTGTTTTAGTTTTAGTAAGGCCTAAAAGGGCCTTTGCAACAGCCTAAGGTCATATAAGCGCCAAGGGGTGGATGTCAACAGAGAAGTCCAAACGAGGAATCAGGCTTACTCTGCTCACCTCTCTAGTCTCAACAGCACAAAGTCTGTTTCGACTATCAACGCACCCCGGAAACAGCAGTTCAAAAGAGAGTGACAAACTTACAAAAGAAGTAGGGGGGAAATGACTATAGTAAAGATGATGAAAGAAAAAGCAGCAGTTCCCCATATGTTGTTCCGGCACAGTATGAGCATGGCATTGATAAATCAGATCATTTTCAATTCTACTGAGCATCCTTCGGGAATGGCTTAAAGACACTTCAGTCAGTAGCACTGCTCTGGGGGTGGGGGGTGGGGTGGGGTGATGGAATCAGGGCAGTGTGGGATACAGTAACCCAGTAGATGTACAGAGGTACTCGATAGGACAGTCTTCCCAAAACGGGAATCAAACTCACGGGTTCTGAATGAAACGGCGAAGAGAGTAAACGTCACACCAGAGACATTAGTATGTTACATGCACATATAGTTGTGGCATTAACTGTCTTTACCGTAGTCTTAGTAAGAGTATTACGGCATTTACAACACACATAGGTCATAGAAGTGCTGAGGATTAGATGTTGCAAGAAAGTAACACACAAAGAAAAGGACGAGTGGAGATAAGGACGAAAGATATTGACAGGAAAGAAGCAGCAAACCACACAAACGCACTCGACAACCACCCATGTTTAAAATTTACAACAAAGCGCAAACACGCGTGCGTGTGACTCCTCATCTTTATCAGCACGAACAAACTAACATTGCGTTACCTCAGTTGATGTATTTGAGGAGAGGCGCACTTCCACACATTAACGGTCATTTGGTGCAAGACACTTTGTAAGGAATAACATGATGGTGGAGCCACAGACGCCCGACAGGGGAGATAATGCTTGCCAAGTGTGGCTCTGCAACAGTGACACACACCGACAGAAACAGAGGGACAGACAAGAAACGGACCTACCAGTAGCACCCTCAAATCACCTAAAAGACAGAAACAATAGAGGAAAAAAAAGAAGTAGGATCTACGAGTGGAACCCTCCAACCACGTACACAGACAGAAATAGAAGAGGGAAGGAAAAGAAGAAGGACTTACCAGTGGCACCCTCCAACCACCCCTAAGACAGAGACAATAGAGGGGGAAAAAGAAGTAGGACCTACCAGAGGCGCCTTCAAACCACCCACACAGACAGAAACAACAGACAGAGAGCAAAAAAGGACAAAGACCCACCAGTTGCACTCTTCAACTATCTGCACAGACCTGACCTGACCATCAGTAGTTTATTTATAGAGGCACCAGCCATCCATGTCCAGGTGCTGTTTTAGCCTCTTTCCCACCCACACAGACAGAAATAGCAGAGGAAAAGAAGTAGGACCTACCAATGGCGCCCCCCAACCACCACCACAAGACTAGATACGAGTGACTCCTAAATTGTATCGATAGGATCAAACTGTCATCGGGTTATCTGAGTTATTTAGCGTCGGCAGCTACGGGGATGATAGGATTACGAACACACATGCATTATTGATCTGTCAAATTCAGAATCAAACGGACAGAAACTCTTCGCTTGTCAAAAATTACAGATGGACTGTAAATGATTTACGCCCCCATTGAGACATTACGGAGTGGATGAGATGCAGCACCGATGCAAATAGCCGGAGAAATTTGATAAAACAGGCCTTTCCGTTTTGGAATTGAACAGAAATCTTCTGTGTGAAAGAGTTTAAACTATTACTATTAGACCCTAGGCGCTTGCTTCCTACAATATTAGTGATGACATAGAGCTCTTTATTCTCAGACTGCGTCATAGTGATATCCTTGAGCTGAGCAACCAATGTAGCCCAGTTTAGTTTAATTTAATTAAGTGGGGGTTTTGCGGCATTTGCAACACAAATAGATAATTAAGTGTCAAAGATAAGAGGTGTTACAACATACAAAAAGAAAAAGAGGAGAAATAAAGACAA
>NW_004799087.1:0-1590 GCF_000002075.1 Aplysia californica | reverse complement strand
CTCTCTTCCCCTCTCTCTTCCTCTCTTTCCCTTTCTCCCCCCTCTCTCGCTCTCTCTCTTTCTCTCTCTCTTTCTCTCTCTCACACTCTCTCTCTTCCTCTCTCTGATGACATAAAACACTTTTCTTTACGGAGGAAACTCCAAATCTTAGGGGCATGGGAAGACAATTGGTGGATTTTTCGCCAAATGGAACAGCAATTAATTTGGCCGTTCACTGCCTGTAACACCCGGGCCAAATTGGGTCGAACAATTCAAAACAAAAGGCACAAGATGCCGAGCCCTGGTGTTCTTTTGTTTCAAGACAATGAGAAACCGAGCACATATGTGAGGCAGCGTGGTGGAATCAGGCTCTCGTCAAAATAATCAAAGTCAAGAAATTGTCATTTTTTCGCAGGCTTGTGAATTTTTATCAAATTTTTGTTTTTTGGCTCAACACCTTTCATGCCCATTAAAGTACTCATTTGTGTGTGGATGTTTCTGAAAAATGTTGATTAAAGGCACAAAAAATGTAAATTTTCAGTTACCACGGACTCTTAAGCTAAGGAAATAACTAACTTTTGGCGGCCATTTTCTCAATAATTTTACCTCTGAAAACAAGTGACACCCACATCCTTCTTTCGCAAATATCTCGACTTTAATTCAAGATAAATGGATATTTTTTTTCATCCTAATAAAGACAGGTAAACAAGTTTTAAGGTGATAACAATAACTGCACATGCCCAAAAATGGACGAGAGCCTGATTCCACCCCGCTGCCTCACATATTGTGCCCAGGGCTCAGGGGATGTTATCAGAGGCCCGTGCTTTCAACAACAAAAAATAAAATCAAAGCCGTGCATTATCAGACCTGTCAAAGATCGCACATAACAAGATAGTTCACTCCTCTCTTTGAGCCAGTTAAAAAGGTGTCCTCAAAATTCGGTGGCGCCCTCTTTGAAAAAGTGCGGACTTTGAGAACAAAGTAACCCTGCTTGTGTGAAAAATAATAAAAAGCTAAACTAACAAACTTTGCTTTTCCTATTCTTCTTCTGGGGAAACGAAAGAGAGCTTCAAAACAAATACTGACGCGCCATTCGAACCAATGCGCGGACTTCCGTGGTCACTTTTTTGGCTGAGTGAACAATCTTGTTATGGACGTTCTTTGGGCCTGTGCACTTTTTAGTGATATCGATATACTTGATTACTGATTACCAATACCAATACAATCCAAAGATTTATCGTACTTCATGTATGCGTTTTACTGGGCTTGGGACCACGAAGGTTCGATTCTGAACAACAAAAAAGACTTTGTCGAAAAATAAAGAACAGCCTGAAAAATTGGGAAAATAGTGGTACAATTTGGGGGTAAGTGACCACTATTTTTGTCTTAATTTCGAAACAGTAGAGCTACTTACTTTCCGGATACTCCGGATGTGTGAGATGCGTGTGCGTGTGTGCGTGTGTACGTGTGCGTTGTGTTGAGTTGGCAAGGATGCATTTTTCCTCATCTCCACTCCTTCACCCCTCTCCGAGACTCGGGTGCTATGTTCTGCCTCTAAGATCCCCCCCCCTAAATCTCCCTCCTCCTAGCCAAGGATTAAACTTGAAGTGT
>NW_004799086.1:35066-36013 GCF_000002075.1 Aplysia californica | reverse complement strand
TTAATGTATATTTGTGTGTGTGTGTGTGTGTGTGTGTGTGTGTGTGTGTGTGTGTCTGTGCGTGTGTATGTGTGTGTATGTGTGTGTGCGCGCGCGCGTTGCACACACAGGCAAGTATGTACTCACTCATAATTGGGAATGGATCCCTTCCTGATATTGATCACCTGGATGCGTTCGTTGATACTGATCACCTCATCTCCTTGCTTCCCTTTGAAGGACCACTGGACCTGAACAAAAACAACAATGCATACTTGTTTTAGTTTTTGTTTTAGTAAGAATTTTACGGCACTTGCAACACAATAATGTCATATACGTGCCGAAGATTAGAGGTGTTACAAGAGAGTAACAAACATAAAAAAGAAGGAGGGGATATAAGGACGATAGATGTTTGATAGGAAAAAAGAAAACAAACCACACCAGAGCACCCGCCAACCACCCACTAATAAATGGTCGTTTTATGGACAAGCGGGCTAACTCAGATTTCTGGGGTTTCCAAAAGTCTTGACCTACACCAAAAGCAGGCGTTGCCCTACCTATAGGAGAATTTTGGTTTCATTGGTGTGTATATTTGTTTGGTTATAGAGAAAACTCTCCTTGTCTTTAAAAAAACTGAACAAGGGGCAAAAACTTTATCTTCGACTTTTTTAAAACAGCATTTTTCTGGATAGCCTCCTTGTGCTTAAAAGCGACCAAATAGTTGTGCTACTTTGTACCCTTTCCACCGATCTCATGAGGAAAAACACGGAGCCTTAGATTGAACCATTTTGACCTGAATGAAACGTGGCGTCGGTGGCCTAGTGGTTAGGCTCTCGGACTCACAACGGTAAGGTCGTGGGTTCGAATCCCGTCAGGGGCCCGACGTTGTGTCCTTGGGAAAGGCACTTTACACGAATTTTCCTCACTTCACCCAGGTGGGAATGGGTACCCGGCTATAGACAGCCTGCTGT
>NW_004799086.1:21342-30073 GCF_000002075.1 Aplysia californica | reverse complement strand
TTCAAAGAGATCTTTGCACTAGAAGTATTCTAAAATGTGAAGCATACAACCCCAGGGGTACAAAAAATGACCCCTGGGCGTACAGATAGGGTTAATGTGTCCATGTGTAGTTATTTTCATTCGGAGAAGACAAGTACATTATAGCGTTCTATTTATTTAGCTGTTTGTCTTTTATTTATCCGTTTTTGCTGCATTTTAATCTGTCAGTGTGTTAATTTTTAAAAAAAATTGTTTTGATGTGTTGTTGTTTTTATTTTTTGTGTTTATATAGCATTGTAATTTAATTTGATGTTGTTCCAGCCTTTCTAAAAAAATTAATATGTTAGTGGGGGTTGGTGGGTGCTCTGATGTGGTTTGCTTCTTTTTTCCTATCAAACATCTATCGTCCTTATCTCCCTTTCTTCTTTTTTATGTTTGTTACTCTCTTGTAACACCTCTTCTGACGCTCATATGTCATTTGGCATTATGCAGTTGCGAGAGCCGTAAAACCTCTACTAAATCTAAAACCTAAATGTGTTATGTTAGAGCGTGTGATTCCACAATTTACATGTAGTATCCTATACTTTGCTAACAGCGTCAGTTACCAGTATGCCCCACCCCTCAAACATCCTAACATCCCCACTGAGACCAAAACCAAGCTCATTAACTCTATCTTCATCCCCACCTTGACCGACCGACCAGTGCCAGACATGGACCCTGACCAAAAGTCTGGAACGTAAGATAACCACCTGCGAGATGAGATGTCTTAGGAGAGCCGTCAACAAAACCAGAAGAGACATGGTCAGAAACAACAAGATCAGAGAAATGGCGGGAACAACACCTGTCCCCCGCTACGTTCAAAGGCAAACAATAGTAAGGACATTTATATAGTACTCAACTCCGATTAAAGTACTTAGGCTCTGGCCGCTTTACAATACAGTACAACGTACAACAGTAACATAAAACCTTGTGTTCTGACTAAAAGAAAATCACTCCAAATATTCATCTTATTCATTGAAAAACAGAGACTTCAGCTGACATTTGAATGAATCGAAAGATTTGGTCTCTCTTAAAGTACTTGGCAAAGCATTCCAGATCTTGGGGCCTTGGTATTCAAATGCCCTTTCACTCATTGTTTTAAGTTTCATAGATGGTAAAAAAATGTCTTTTTGTCAGGTGATGACCTTAAACTGCGAGTTGAAAAGTACAGTCTTAACAGATTTGATAAATACGATGGTGCTTTATCATTCAAATATGTGTGACATAGGGTGGCCAACTTGTACACAATTCTTTTCTCAGCAGGAAGCCAATGCAGTGTCCGTAAATGAGTCAGGTGGTTTGGACACCTCACACGTATGGCACCTCACCAGCTTGCCAGTAAAGCTTAAGTCTACTACAGGAAACTATCAGGGTACAAGGCAAGAGGAAGACCAAGAAAGATCTGGATCCAGGGTGTGAAGGATACCCTGAGAACATTCAATATCCCACCCAGCCAGGCCATCAAACTTGCTAGAGACAGGAAGCTCTTTCTCCACTCGACGCCCTAGAGGTACAAGAGGACGGATAAAGTAACGTAAGTATCCTGTACTTTTTCTTGAATTACACACGTTTAGGGTTAAAACGGCCAATCTTCGGATAGGCGGACACACGCCCTTATTTGTATTTAATTTTTGTGGTTGTTTATGTGCTGTTCTAATTTTGATTTTATTCTATTGTGAAACCTTTATTTTTCACCTTTGTACACTCCGTGTGGCTACAAAAAATATTCTGGATGCTTAAAACTATAACAGAGCCATAGAAATTCTGGTGTTTTAGATTAAGTTACCTCTATCAACATATTGCTATATATACGTCGTCACAGAGAGTTGAAAGCTTGAAAATTAATGGCATCTTTTATGGCAACTTTTGCTTTTTTTTTTTGTGGCAACTTTTGGCGACTTTTGAATCAAAAATTGGCAACAAACGCAGATACTAGTATAACGGCAATTTAGTGAAGAACAAAACAAGGCACATTTAGTGAAGAACAAAACAAGGCACATTTAGTGAAGAACAAAACCAGACAGACTGACAAAAAGAGCAGAGGGAAAGAAAATAGGCACATGGAACAGTTATTTAATGAAAGGGAAAACAAGATATTGACAGGGGGGAAAACGGAGTCAAGGGCGGGGACCAACCAGCCCCCAAATCCCTGCAAGGTCTGACATACATGTATTAAAAATTATGAGAAAAGCAAATCTGAAACAAAATCATGCCGTCCCTGTTCATGATAGAGACAATTGTCAGAGATAATCATTTGGTTATTTAGAAAGTTATTTTAATTTTATATGACTGAAATACCTTGGGAAAGATAACATGGCTTAGATATAAATAATCAAAACGCAAGCTATCTTTTCTATTCCTTTAGACAAATTAATACAATAACACCTCAAACACATTGTGTTTGCTGAAAGAACAATATTGGGTCAATTGTGTGTTTGTCTTTTAAAAGAAATCTGGACAGCCCTACACATACGTACACATGTACTTCGTATCTATCACACAAACTGCAATACTGTGTTGGCACATTATAAAAAGTCAGTCCTGTTGTATGGATATGAGACATCATGGAACGCATCACAGACTTTCATAAGGAGAATCCAGGTTTTCTTGAACAAGTGTCTAAGAAAGTTACTGTGGATCAGATGGACAGACAGGTCACCAAAGAGGAAGTGTTGAGGAAAACAAGACAGATCCCAGTCAGAGATGAGGTAGGAAGAAGGCAGGGGTGATGGATTTGGACGTGCTCTCAGGAAGTCAGGTAGCTGCATAACAAAGAAAGTTTTGGATTGGAACCCACAGGGCAAGAGATCAAGGGGAAGACCGCGTGGAACCTGGAGAAGAATCACAGACATTGATGTACAGAAAAGTGGAATAACATCAGGAGGCAAGCCGAGGATAGAGACAGGTGGAAGGTGTTTGTCCGTGGCCTATGCCCTAGTGCAGGGTGAGAAAGGAAATGATGATGATGATGACATTATAAAAAGACGACCAAGACAGCAACATCTTTCACGCTGAAAAACTTACCCAAAGATACGTAAAGTTGAAGCAAAGCGACTACAAATATCCCGGAAGTACACGACAATCCTAGAGTCCCCGCCATGTTGGATTTTTGAAAGGAAATTGTCAAAACATAAACCACTATTCTAAAACGATGTATATCTATTTCCGTTTACGAAATCGTTCAGCACGTATGGAGGAGAAAAATATTTCACATTTGATGATTGTTGTCGTTGTTTTGAATTTTGGACAGTTCAAGTTTCTTCTCTGTTCCACTCAACTGCCCGCCATTCTGCTGTGTGACTCTCACCATTTCCTCCATCAGGTCCCGCGTAATGACAAGGGCACGCTCAAGAGACATGCGACACTCCGGTTAAACGGCAATTCTTTTAAACGCTTTAAAATCGTTTTTATGTAAAAGAGTGGGCTCACAAATGCGTTTTTTCCCTATAATCACATTGATTTACATGGTAAAAATGAAAAACTTTATCCTTCCATTCCGAACTTACTAGATCTAGGCCGTGTACATATACCCAAGGTCTCTATTCTTCGTGAAGGAATTTCGATCACCGTGAATCAATGCATGAAAGACGCTTTTAACTTATTTTTAAATGAGGAAAGGGAGGGGGGTGTGGTGTCAAAATTAACCTTTATATATTCAAACCGAAGACATGGCCTGGCCTGATCTGAGTAGCTCGAGACCGTGAGAACCGGAGGGTCATTACAGGTTAACTTCTGAATCTGACCTACCTCCAGGTAGATATATTCAAACCGTGGACAGGCGATAAAGCGGTTTGTCCTTACGGGAACGATTCCGTTATCATCGGTTTGAACAATGATAAAGGCTCCTGGTTTTGCTGATAACCAGCAGCATGACACAGGATCACTGGCCACTAGTCACAACACCACACAACACACCAGGGAACGGCGCTCAGAGGCAGACCGGCCCGACATCTTTCTTATCGTCCCTAACACTTAGATCAACACACAGGCTTGGCTCTGTGTTGTTTCAGTTTCAGTAAGGTTTCACGGCACTTGCATTTATGGAAACTTTACTTATCAAACGAGTGTTTTATGTGATGTGATGTGGGCCAATGGCTTTAAATACTTAACACTTTAAAGACGTGTCAGACAGATTTGTCTGACCAAAAACAGTTCAAATTCAATGTTGTGGCACATTTCAAGCCCACATACACAAACCACTTGCAACTCAATAAGGTCATATTATAAGTGCAGAATATTAGAGGTGTTACAAGAGAGTAACAAACATAAAAAAGAAGGAGGGTAGATAAAAACGATAGGTGTTCGGTAGGAAAGAAGGAGTAAACCACACCAGAGCACCCGCCAACCCACCCACGCTCGGGTCTGTGTTGTTTCAGTTTTAATAAGGTTTTACGGCTCTCGCAACTGCATGAGTTCATATGAGCGCCAAGGGGTGGGTGTCAACAGAGAAGTCCTTACAACTTACAGGGAATCAGACTTACTCTGCTCACCTCTCTGCTAGCTTCAGCAGCACAAAGTCTGCTTCGACTATCATTAAGGCACTCCGGAAATAGCAGTTCACAAGAGAGTGACAAACATATTAAAGAAGTAGAGGAGAAATGACGATAGTAAGGATGAGGAAAGAAAAGGCAGCCGCAGTCCCCCCCCCCCCCCCCTATGTTGTTCCAGCACTGTATGAGCATGACATTGATAAATCAGCCCATTTACAATTCTACTGAGCATAAGAACATGTTAATACCTCCCCCCCCCCCCCACCCAGTGTTGGAAAATGACCCGCGCGATCTTTCCTCAAGTGTCTTCAACAGTGGTTTGTTTTTGTTGAGTCAAACTTTACACAGTTACACTTAACCCTATCCGTACGTCGTGTTTTACTATCGTATCCATACGACGTGGGGAACTCTGAGCCACCACTTAACCCTATCCGTACGTGGTGTTTTACTACCGTATCCATACGACGTGGGGAACTTTGGGCCACCACTTAACCGTATCCGTACGTCGTGTTTTATTATCGTATCCATACAACATGGGGAACTCTGTGCCTCCCCGTTTCAAAGAGGAAATTTACTCGTTAATCCGATCCGTTCGCTTTGCATAGCAGTCTGCCAAAATGATTTTTTTGAGAAATACTGAAAGTTTCAAAGACATCTTTGTATTAGAAGTATTCTGAAATGTAAAGAATACAACCACGGTGTTGTAAAATGACTCCAGGGCGTACGGATAGGGTTAAACTTTACACAGTTAAATTTAAATTTAAATCTAGGTCAGTTGAGATTGGAGTGGAGGTGGAGTCACAGATACTGCGGCGCGGTGCTGTGACGTCACATTACGCCGAGCCCTAGATTCTAGGCCTAATGGATCAGATAGAAAAAAAGAACTTGTCCCCGTTTGGATTTTACGTTGTGTTCGAACGAATAAAGAACGATTTTGATTTAACATCGGGGGGTGGGGAGGAGGAAGGGGGCTCTTATCTCTCCACCTACCTGGCTCCACCTTATCGGAGACGGACCTCACTCTTGGAAGCCTGAAACCTCTTGATTAACCGTTCCGAGTTGGAAAGGGTGTTAAATAACCCCGTCGCACGCGGAAGATGTGGGTTCCATTCCTGGGTGTGGAGAATGTTTATCGAGCAAGCCTGCATGTATCATAATCTGTTCTTTCTGTTGGAACGTTGTATTCCTCTCTGCCCGGGTTGATACTGAGCTCTGATTCAAGAACTAATGGAACAGAAAGAAAAAGAACTTGTCCTCGTTTTGAGTTTAGGTTGTGTTCGAAGGAATTCAAAACGATTTTGATATTTAACATCGGGGGGAGGGGATAGGGCTCTTATCTCTGAAGTAGTAGGCTACTACTGTCCGTCTTTCAGTCAAAAAATGTAGATGATAATGTATTAGATGTTGCGGGTGGTTGGCGGGTGCTCTGGTGTGGTTTGCTTCTTCTTCTTTCTTATCAAACATCCATCGTCCTTATCTCCCCTACTTCATTTTTGTGTTTGTTACTCTCTTGTAACTCGCATCTAATCTTCGGCACTTATATGACCGTATTGTGTTGCAAGCGCCGTAAAACACTTACTAGCATTAATACTGTATTAGATGCCTACAAATCTTACAGGTCTGCGCCCCTCTCTTTTTCTTTTTTTTTTTTTATTGATTGCATTTTATTTTCAACCTTTGATAGTTAATACAAGGCTAGAGGGCGACCGAGAAAAACCTGGATAGATGGAGTCAGGGAAACACTAACCACCCACGGCATCCCCCTCACCCAAGCTCTCTGGCTGGCGACAGAGAGACGTCTCTTTCTTCCCGCGACATCCAAAAGGGTATAAGCGGCGGATAAAAGTAAAGTAAGTAGGACCGTTGGTTATTTAGGGTGTTTTCGAGGCTCTCCGCCTACCTGGCTCCGTCCTATCGGAGACGGACCTCACACTTGGAAGCCTGACACCCCGAGAATAATCGTTCCGTGTTGAAAGGGGTGCTGAATTATACTTTCCATGCTGCAGTACACCGCGCTAGTTTTCCAAAATTAATCGCAAAGTGGCAGCAATCTTCGTTTTTTAGTAAGCGTTATACGGCACTTGCAACACAATTAGGTCATATAAGTGCCGAAGATTAGAGGGTTTACAAGAGAGTAACAAACATATAAAGGAACAGGAGAGATAAAGACGATAGTTATTTGATAGGAAAGAAGGAGCACACGACACCAGAGCACCCGCCAACAACCCACCTGCATATCTATATTCGTTCTTTCTTTTGGGATGTTGTATCACTCCTTGCACGGGTTGGTACCGACAGGCAAGATTGAAGTTGAAGCAGCGCACCTCCTAAATGATCCAATTTGTGTCAATATGAGCGTAAAACATGCATCGTTATGGGTGGTTAGCGTGTGCTCTAGTGTGGTTTGCTCCTTCTTTCCTGTAAAAAACTATCTTCCTTCTTTTTTGTATTTGTTACTCTCTTGTAACGTCTCTAATCGTCGGCACTTATATGACCTTATTGTGTTGCAAGTACCGTAAAACTCTTACTGAAACTTTAAAAAAATCTTCTATACCACAGTTGGTGCGCACCACAAAATCAGAAAGTGAAACGTGAGAAACTCTCCCCTCACACCCATGTGCACTGCACGTATGTACCGGAAGTTCTTCCACGTCAAGATGGCGGCGTTTCCTGTTCCTTTCCATCTCCGTGATTTTCTCAGGCTTGACAAGATCTTCTCAGTATGTTAGTGTTTTAGCGCCTATAAATGGCTGCTTGCACTGTATGCTTCCCAGGAAGTTGAGGTTGTTTCAGAATGCTCCCAGGTCTGCTGGGGTAATAGTATAGATTGTGAAGCGCATAGAGCTTTCCGAGCTTGCTGTTGAGCGGGGATTTGCGCTATACAAATGCTATCTATTATTATTATTATTATTATTATTATTATTATTATTATTATTATTATTATTATTATTATTTTTATTATTATTATTATTTTCTGATCTTTTGAGAACATCTAGGACGAGACAAGCAGGGATTTCGTGGGTGGTTGGAGGCTGTGCTGCTAGGTTCTGCTTCTTAACTTTCTGTCTGTCTGTTTGCTCCCCCCCCCCCCACCCCGTACAAAACGGCAGCTAGATTTAAATCTAGTGTGTCGATGTGCATCTGTTCAGTTCAAAACTCAAGCTGAGTTGTCCTGATGTTAATTTAGCCACCACCGTTTGGTTATCTCCTTACAGGTTTTAACTTTAGTAAGGGTTAGTGGGTGGTTGGCGGGTGCTGTGGTGTGGTTTGCTTCTTCTTTCCTATGAAACATCTGTCGTCTTTATCTGCCCTCCTTTTAGTGTTTGTTACTCTCTTGTAACACCTCTAATCTTCGGCACCTATATGATCTTATTGTGTTGCAAGTGCCGTAATAACTTACTAAAACAAACTCAGTTCGAAACTCAAGCAGAATGTCTTGTAATGTTTGTCACTGTCTTGCTATTTCCCTACAGGTTTTAGTTTTAGTAAGAGTTTTACGGCACTTGCAACACCATTAGGTCAATATAAGTGCCGAAGATTGCAGGTGTTACAAGAGGGTAATAAACACAAAAAAAGAAGGAGGAGAGATCAGGACGATAGATGTTTGATAGGGAAGAAAAAGAAGGAGCATGCCCCCACTGGAGTACCCGCCAATCACCCATAATAATATGCATCAGTTACATACATAGTATAATATATGTATATTCATATATTATTTTTATAAAATACATTTATACATCCATGCCTAATAAGATGTATCATGGGGTCATAATACGTGTTTATCTGAAAGTAATTTGCGCAAATCGGAGAAAGTTAGTTTTAGTTTTAGTTTTAGTTTTAGTTTTAGTAGAGGTTTTACGGCGCTCGCAGCTGCATAAGGTCATATGAGAGCCAGGACAAAGAGACACAAATGTCGTTCTGTCATCGACACACTCTGTTTTACACAGTTACTCCCCTTTAAAATGTCAGAGCCGTTTGAAAATTTCGTGTTATAAATAGATCCACATGATGGGTTAACTGCTTTTCCACTCTCGGTAAAAGAGGCTTTTTCTTTTTGCTCTTGTCAAGGGATAATTTGTTGTTGTTGTTTTTGTTGTTGTTGTTGTTGGTGGTGGTGGTGGTTGTGTAGTTGTTGTTATTGTTGTTGTTGTTGCTGTTGATGTTGTTGCTGCTGTTGTTGTTGTTGTTGTTGTTGTTGTTGTTGTTGCTGGTGGTGGTGGTGG
>NW_004799086.1:20145-21010 GCF_000002075.1 Aplysia californica | reverse complement strand
GATAGTCGAAGCAGACTCTGTGCTGCTGAGGCTAGAGAGGTGAGCAGAGTAAGCTTGATTCCCCGTTTGGACTTCTTTTTCGACATCCACCCCTTGGCATTCATATGACCTTATACAGTAGCGAGCGACGTAAAACTTTACTTAAACTAGGAAAAAATGTATGAACTTCATCTTAGACATGTGGTGTCGTCACTTCTTGCTAAAAAATGTAATCGTTTTGTTTAGAAAAACCAAGCTAGGAACATCGCAGTGTATGTAATATGTATAGGCCAACTTCAAAATACACTAATGGGAGATTTCGAGGTTGGGGGCAGGGGGGGGGGGGAGTAAATATTGCAGACTGCTTTCACAGACATCTGTTTCAGCTCTCATAGTTGAAATGATCAAAATTTGTGTTTTGGTTGAAGAGAGCGGGTAATGATTTGACTACGACGAAAGGCTCTCTTAGTCATTTTATTTGTTCTATGGGCTGCAATCTTGATTGCATCCTGGTGATGAAAAAAGGTACCTCTTTTTGATTGTGTGTAAATTCGTCTTTTTGGGTCTTTGAGGAATAAATAATTAAGGACTCTTTGAAAAAGCAGCTCATTTTATTATTTGTGGGTGGCTGGCGGGTGTTTTGGAGTGGTTTGCTCCTTTTTCCCCAATCAAAACATCTATCGTCCTGATCTCTCCTTCTTTTTTGTGTTTGTTACTCTCTTGTGACACCTCTAATCTTCGGCATTTATATGACCTTATTGTGTTGCAAGTACGGTAAAACTCTTACTAAAACTACGAAATACAAACAGTATTACTAAAACTACGAAATACAAACAGTATTACTAAAACTACGAAATACAAACAGTATTACTAAAACTACGAAATA
>NW_004799086.1:17950-18880 GCF_000002075.1 Aplysia californica | reverse complement strand
GTGTTATTAGTGGCCGTTTATATTACTTTCAAATTGCTCCATTTTTTCCGGATTTCTTTTATTTATTTATTTGTTGATTTTGTTATTTTAAAATAATTAT
Organism: Aplysia californica; assembly: GCF_000002075.1. Classification (NCBI taxonomy): domain Eukaryota; kingdom Metazoa; phylum Mollusca; class Gastropoda; order Aplysiida; family Aplysiidae; genus Aplysia; species Aplysia californica. Next base: position 18,780 of record NW_004799086.1, on the reverse strand, counting down.
TTTACGTTATATTTTATTTTACTTTATTTTGTTTTATTTTTCTCTGTCATTTAATTTCAGTTGTTTTAGTTTATTGGGCGGGAATGTTACAGACATTTATCACGAACCATTTATCGTTAGCGAGCTGCTTTGTCAGCACGGCGGTATAACTACGATATTGTGTCAGACGTGCTGGGATTAGAACGATATCTGTATGTCAGAAGTCTCCAAATACCGCAATATTCATGGCCGTAGAACTACCAGTCGGGGTTCATTTGCTGAATTATTTCCTTGTATGATTTGACTCACTACTTTATTTTCCTAACAGTGTGTTGTACTCCCAGTGCGGGCGAGTGTTGTGTGAGTGAGCGATGAGATAGATGCACGCGCGAGCGACAGTAGTCGTTATACAACTTGACGTTTAGGAGGATCAATTAATTGTACAATAGTTTGACACCCCCCCCTCAATCGTCACGATTCAGATAATGATGTAAAGATAATTTAGGAGGCAGGCCACTTCCTCCCTGTCTGCCAGGGCTGTGAACCCTTGCTGTGTGGGGTGCTCTCTACCCGGCTATAGGTAGCCAAAGATCTGGTTGTTAGTTTGTTAGGTTTCTGTGTCAGTTTGTTCAAAGTTTTACGGCGCTCGCAACTGCATACTATGTTGATTTCTACCCGCAGTCTGTAGTGTCTGAGCGATTCCCGGGCCGCGGAGAATGTTTCTGGGTGTTCTTACTTCTACTGGGGTGACCATAGATAAAGATGGCACCGAGCTTACAGAAGAGCGTGGATGTGTGCTAGCTATGCAGGCCCTAAATACACGTTATTCTTATTTTGTATTTATCATAATA
>NW_004799086.1:17056-17850 GCF_000002075.1 Aplysia californica | reverse complement strand
AAACTACGAAATACAAACAGTATTACTAAAACTACGAAATACAAACAGTATTACTAAAACTACGAAATACAAACAGTATTACTAAAACTACGAAATACAAACACTGACATTTTTTCCCTGACCTCGTGGCGGATTTGTCTTGTCTTGTCTTGTCTTGTCTTGTCTTGTCTTTGTTTGTTTGTTTGTTTGTTTGTTTGTTTGTTTTTAAAATGAAGTTGAGACCTGTGTCGACCAAACTCCGTCACAACGTATGATTGTCCCCCATGAACTCGGGCAAAAGACAAGCTCGACCTCTCAGATGTCAGCGTTTCTAGTTCCATGCAAATTCTTCAGGATAGCACAAAATAAGTATCATTATTTTATTATTATCATTGTAATCAGTACTTCAAACTTTTTTCAAATTGTGAACTTGGCAAGCTGAAATTATTCTCTCACACTTTTGACGACAACGTAAATTGCCAGGTATTGATGAGGAATTTCTTAGATAAGCTTTACAGTTGTTGTTTTTTCTTTTTGGATTTTATGGTGTGGGAATCTGGTGGTGTTTGGACGTACTCTCCATAAAAAAATAAATTTTTTAGATTCCCATACCATAAAATCTGTTAAGAATTTAGACAGCATGTTATCAACGACGTAGTAGGAAAAGTTTCCTCGTGATATCTACTTCACAAACATCCACCTATATCGCCAGAATGTCGTGTCTACCTCACAAACATCCACCTATATCGCCAGAATGTCGTGTCTACCTCACAAACATCCACCTATATCGCCAGAATGTCGTGTCTACCTCACAA
>NW_004799086.1:15579-16956 GCF_000002075.1 Aplysia californica | reverse complement strand
CCATTCATCCACCCTTCTGGGTCACACAGACGGTCAGTCACGCTCGCCTCGCCTCGTATCCATCCTTCCATCCATCCATTTATCCATCCATCCATCCATCCACCCATCCATCCATCCACCCATGTCTTTTCTTGTGTCCACTCTCCAGGTATCAAATTGACCACCTAGGCTGACCAGTGACCTCTTACTGTGGCGGGAAAAACACCAGACGACCTGGTCTCTGAGTGAAACGAAACATCTCCTGTGAACTGATCAGTGACATCTTACTATGGCGGGAAACGTCTGGTGACCTGGTCTCTGAAACGAAACATCTCGTTACAACAGACTGACCAGTAACCTCTTCCTGTGGCGGGAAAATACCCGGTGACCTGGTCTCTGAGTGAAACGAAACATCTCCCGTAACCAGGAACTCAGTGACATCTTACTATGGCGGGAAAAACACCCGGCGACCTGGTCTCTGAGTGAAACGAAACATCTCCCGTTTCCGGGAACTGACCAGTGTACTCGCTCGCCCTGAAGGGACACCCCCCACCTCCCACCCCCACTCCAAAAAAGAAAAACTACTTCCAGAAAAGAACTCGCGCCAAAAGACGCCAGCAGCTGAAGCAAAAACTATAGCGCTCATTATTATGACCTTATGTAATCGCGAGCGCCGTAAAAACTCTACTAAAACCTTTTTTAAACTGAGAAATCTTCGAGAACCGGACTTTTCCTCCTTCATGGGCAATCGTTCCTTGTTCGGATAATATGTGGACAGATGCGGTACAGCTGCCACACGCCCATTGTAAGCTGTCATCCTAGGATAATGTAAGAGAAAAAAACCCGTGTTACTCTCTTGTAACACTTCTAGTCTTCGGCACTTATATGACCTTTTTTGTTGCAAGTGCCATAAAACTCTTACTAAAACTTTAAAAAATAAACTCACTTAAGAAATAAAACAGAAAAAAAGAAAACCCAATCATCTTGACTCATTATGATCCAAAATCTTCTTGAGAGAAGAGAACTCAAGCAAAGAAGAAGAAGAAGAAAAAAGATCATGGAAGGAAGCCATACCTACCTAGTAACAAATGATCCAGATCCAGAAAGTCAAAGAACTATCAATCTATTATTTTGACTTGCATTAAACCAAAATCGAACTACCGACAGAAAAGAAGAGAGAAAAAAACCGAACAAGAACAAGAAAAAGATGCCCGAAGCCAGAACCCAAACCGGCCAAGAAAAAAGCCAGCGAGTTTGAGAACCACCAACGTCGACCTAAATGCGCCAAACAGGTACCGTAACTGAAATATCGGTTAAAAAATATATATTTAAGATATATCTTTGTTGTCCAGATCCTGGCACATTGGTTTGGTGTTTCACCACGTGTACACACACACA
>NW_004799086.1:10500-12089 GCF_000002075.1 Aplysia californica | reverse complement strand
ATCATCATCATCATCATCATCATCATCATCATCATCATCATCATCATCATCATAATTATCATTGTATACAGAGAGCAGAGAGTAAAAAGATTGAGACTTGATAGTACAAATGTATTTCCAAACATGTATTTAACGACACGTTCAACGCTTCTTCACCGTCTACGTGCTTCATCAGGAACATTCAAACCAAAATATAAAAGACTACACAAGCTAATCAGAATTATCAAAGTGTTCATCATCTTCCTCATCTCGTCATCATCATCGTCAAAAATGTAGTAACATTAACATGCGCACCCCGCTCGGATCATGTTTTCTATTGCTATAAAGGGCTCTCTCTTTCGCTAGTTGCATCAGTACTGTCCCTAATTTACAGAAATTCTTAACGTGTCGCGCCAAGTTCTGTGTTTGCCTGGTCCTATGCAATAAGGCGTGGATGTATCATGGGCCATAGGCCTTCCATAAAGAACATCTTCAATTCTCTCGTCCGCTAGTCATCCTCGACACACGCTCTAGCCCAAGCTTGACTTGTTATGTGAGCGGGCGGAGACGAGAAACGGTTTCAGCGTTCCGCTAAAAGATGATCCCTCCCACTTTTCCTGTCAGTGTATATATGTCTTACCTTTCTTTTCGCTCCGTGCATGTTTCGAAAAAAAACGACAACAAACAAACACACCACGCCCTCCCCCAGAAAGACAGAAATCTTTATTGCTATGTTTCTACCTCTGTACTGTCTCTCTCTTGTATATATTTGTTGATCAATCTTACACTTTTCCTGACGCAAAATGGCTGTTATTGGTATTGTGTCAATGCGCGGCTCTCTTTGTAAGCAAACAATCAATGCACGGGTACCTACCTACCAACGGGGCGTCCTACTTCTGATCATATTAGTTCATCTTTTCTTTCTTTATGTTTCACACGTATTTTACCCTATAGCGCGCACAAACATTCGTGGTGCAACTTATCCTCACATAGTATCTCTTAACCGGGAGAATCAATGTCACCCACACTTTGCCTATCAGTTTGTGCACCGTACGTCGTGTTTTACTATCGTATCCATACGACGTGGGAAATATCACATTTTTTTCTCAACAATTGAGGCTTGGTTTAAAAAACTTTTCTTCTTACCTACAGAAATACTATAAATCACATACAACATTCACTCGGAACATGGAATTGTTCACAGCACTTCCCGCTTCTCACACACATTTTGTATACACACATATATGTCCTACGTCACAGCTCACCAATGACATTTTTTGGTGGAAAAATTTGTTACAAGAAATTAAAGTTTATTAAAGTTTATAGTGAACCCATTGTTTGCTCTAACAGTTCTCTAAACGTGCGTTCAATAAACACAATGTCGTGGGTAGAAAACAGTGAAACAGTGGCAGACCCGCTCTTAAAAGCGATATGATCCGAGCTGTAAACACAATGTCGTGGGTAGAAAACAGTGAAACAGTGGCAGACTCGCTCTTAAAAGCGATATGATCCGAGCTGTAAACACAATGTCGTGGGTAGAAAACAGTGAAACAGTGGCAGACTCGCTCTTAAAAGCGATATGATCCGAGCTGTAAACACAATGTCGTGGG
>NW_004799086.1:8981-10035 GCF_000002075.1 Aplysia californica | reverse complement strand
TAGAATACAGTGGGCAGGTGTTTGAAAAAAACCCCATCCATCAGTGAACTCAAATTGATATAAGTCTTTGTGCAAACGTTGGAGAATCTATGTTCAATAGTTCAGGAGATATTTGACAATAAGTTGGGGAATCTATGTTCAATAGTTCAGGAGATATTTGACAATAAGTTGGGGAATCTATGTTCAATAGTTCAGGAGATATTTGACAATAAGTTGCCCCACGAATTTTTGACAGCACAATAATACCCAACCCAGGCGCTACCGTTTGTACCTGGCTACGTCACACTCTTCTACTCAGATGACCGAGTTCTATGTGCTTAGTACCTTGTGGTTTTCACAAAGTTTGAGTTTCACATCATGTCAAGTTTTTCGAATGCAGTTTTTTAAATATCTTGATAACGACTCGGAATAATCGTACGATTTTGATACAGCATACAGATCATTTGAAGACTACCGGGAAGAACGACGGTAGTCACAAACTGAAAATCACGAGAGTACCAATTCTGAACGCTTGTTGACTCATAACTGTATTTCTGTTCAACTGTTGGCTGATCATTTTTGTTGGATTTCTCCTTCAACAACGCTTAACAATAAACCTCCATTAAAACAAATATAAAGTTATGATTCCACAAGCTTTTAAAATTGGCAATTGGCACCCTCACAATTTCCAGTCCGTGACTACCGTCGTTTTTCTCATGTGCTCTTCCTTTGGTTTCTGGAATCTTTGGAATAATATTAAAGCTTGTTCATTTGTCATGCTTTTGATGAATAATTCACCCATCTATCTGGAATATAAGTCGAGATATTTGCGATTGAAGGGGTGGGGGTGGGGTGGGGGTGGGGGTTGACTGGTGTCAAAGTAGCGAGGTAAAATTAGAGAGAAAATGGCCGGCAACGTTTGATGACTCCCAAGATTTGAGTGTCTTCGGAAACTGCAAATTGACATTGTGACATTGTGTCTTTGATCAACGTTTACACAAAATAAAATGGAATCCACCCGTAAATTTTTTTTTAATGGACATGTTGATAAAGGCGTTTCCACCCCCACCCCCAC
>NW_004799086.1:6838-8881 GCF_000002075.1 Aplysia californica | reverse complement strand
CCCCACCCCCACCCTCTCCCCCCAAAAAAAGAAAGACAAAAGCAACAAATGAGCAAACATGTAACCGTTAAACATTTCTCAACGTGTGGAAAAGTGTCTGTCCGATTCCACTGTTTTGACGAGCGCCTGGTTCTACCACGATGCCTCCTATTTTCTCCCCATAAGCCTTGGATGAGCTGTATCGAGAGCCGGCGACTGTGTCTGTTTTTCCTATCTCTGTCCCTAGTTTTGGCAAAACCACGTAACTTTTCACGCCTTTAGTGCGCCAGGGTTACATGTTCATTATTGGGATAGAACGTAAGGTGCATGCGCCGAACAAATGAACTCTCCCTACCCGCCAGTGTTATGAGGTTGGGGGGGGGGGGGCTAAGGGTGAGTGGACTGTTGTATCTGTGACGTCATCTCCGCTCTCCGCACGTCCTGGGGGAGACATTAGTCGTCGTTTTAGCGAGGTGTCATTAGGTCGCCTGTTTGGCGTGAAACGTTTTGTGCTGGGATCTTTTGTTTTATTCCTGCTAGACATCATCACTGCTAAGTGGGGAGGGGGGGGGCATGGTAGGAATAGACAGAACAAGAAATGGAGTGAAAGAAAGAGGGAACTGGCTGATGTTTGAGGCGAATTAGACAGATAGATCAACATTGGGGTGTTTGGGCAATTAAAGGGTTTTTGTTGATGTCAGTGTTGTCTCAATGAGGGACATGTTGAACTGTAGCGACTTGATCAGGGACATTCAGGACACAGGAAACAGTCGTGGATCGGGAACGACAATTCTAGATTGTTCCATCACTGAGGAACAATAGACGCTCTGGGAGAAATTATTGTTTCCATTAAGTGTTGACAAAGCAACTCCCTCCCGCAGAAAGACACACCCTCCCCCTCAAGATAAAGGTGACACACCCTCCCCCTCAAGATAAAGGTGGGGAATCAAAGAAAGAAAAGATACAATTGTACAATAGGAAAGAAAAAAAATCTTAGTGAATAAATAAATACATTAATTTATAAAAAAGAAGAAAAAAAAAAGAAACAAAAACAGACAATGCGAAAGGAAAATAAAATAGAAAAAACAAAACGGAATCCGCTCAACAAGATCTGACTCACAGGCTGGTAGTTTCTTACTGTAGTGAGAGCGGAAGAAAACAGACAAAGGAAAAAAATAAAATATTATTCTAGATATAGATGTATTGGATGTATTGGATGTATTGGATGTATTGGATGTATTGGATGTATTGGATGTATTGGATGTATTGGATGTATTGTAGATGTATTGTGGCATTATTGTACTTGTGTTGTCGCTTCTTGCGTTCTGGCATCCGCGCCATTCATGTCATGTTCTGTTGTACATGTGTTATTGTTCCCACATTCACGAAAACACAGCCGCCTGCCGCCCGTCAATCCTGTCTATCACAGTGCACGCCAAAGACATGGGATCGGTTCCTGGGGAGAGAGTCGTGCCTGCAGCGGCCACGCGATGTCGGTGGTACAAGACGGTCCTGTTATGGTTTCCTCAATTGTTTATTGTCAACGGATTTTTTTTCTAGCTTTTCGTTTTGCCTTTTTTGAGAAGGGGTGGGGGTGGGGGTGGGGGCAGGGCGTGGTACTAGTACTATCGTAGTGTGTCAGCCCGATCCTTCCTATCAAACAACTCATCTTTATCTCCCCTCCTTTGTGTGTGTTTGTTACTGTCTTGTAACCCCTCTAACCCCTCGGCACTTATATATGACCATATTGTGTTACAAATGCCGTAAATCGCTTACTAAAACATATCTCTCAGCCCGGGTTGGTCCTGACAAGCAAGGGCTAAGTTGCCCGCCTCTTATTTATTCTAAAATGTGTGGAAGGTGCTGTAAAATCCTTACTTAAAGATGCACTCATTCGGCGGCCACGTGTGGCAGAACAGTGCGATGGAAGAAATCTTTTTTCCCCTCTGTGATAACGGGGAACGTGGTGATTAAAACTGGATGAGTGGTTAAAGAATGTCACTGGTAGGTAAATGTACAAGTCTTTTTATTTTATGTGTGAGTGTTTGTGTGTGTGTGTGTGTG
>NW_004799086.1:3812-5094 GCF_000002075.1 Aplysia californica | reverse complement strand
GACCCCAACGCCATGTACACACTTCTGCTGGACTTTATACAGGTGGATGCACACAGGTACGTACGTCATACACATATACAATGACATATACACACACACATACACACACAGTGACACACACATACACACACAGTGACACATACACACACACATGCACACACACACATACACACACAGTGACACACACACACACACACACATACACACACAGTGAAACACACATACACACAGTGACACATACACACACACATACACACACACACATACACACACGTACACACACATACACACACACACACACACACGTCATGTACACACTTCTGCTGGACTTTATCCTTTGCCCCCTTCTCTGGGCTCCTGACTCTTTCTTGTCTTTCTACTGCTACTTCTTGGCTTCTTTTTTCTCCTGTCTTTCTGCCACACCCCTGATCTTCTGGTAGGAAAGATCTACATCTAGCCTTCTCGGACAAGGGCGAAGAATCTCGGATGTTCCGTGTGCAAGTTGCGTACGTTAAAGATCCCTTGGTGGTCTAAAATCGATAAGAGTAGACTTCGGCCGCCACCCGTGCAAATTCAAAATTTCCTGCCTATTGAAAATATTTAATATTATACCTCGCGCTCTAATATGACATTATGCAGTTGCGAGCGCCGTAAAACACTTACCAAAGAAAATAAATAAATATAACCCACATGCGCATATACACACGCTTACGCACACTCTTACGCACACTCTTACGCACTCACATACGCACAAACGCACATACATACACACATATACATACATGTACATAGACACACATACACATAATACATACACACATACAGATACGTACACATACATACTCACATACACACACAAACTCATACACACATAAACTAAACTCATACACACATAAACTCATACACACATAAACTCATACACACATAAACTCATACACACATAAACTCATACACACATAAACTCATACACACATAAACTCATAAACTCATACACACATACACACATACACACATAAACACATACACACATACACACATACACACATGCACACACGTACATATTCACACGTACATATACACACGTACACACATACACATACACACGTACACATACATACACATACATACACATACACATACATACACACACAAACACAAACACACACACATACCTACATACACATACATTCACACTCAAAAGCACATACACATACATACACATACATACACACACACACATACACACACATACACACACACATATACACACACACACACACAC
>NW_004799086.1:0-1282 GCF_000002075.1 Aplysia californica | reverse complement strand
CTCTCTCTCTCTCTCTTTCTCTCTCTCTCTTTCTCTCTCTGTCTCTTTCTCTCTGTCTCTTTTCTCTCTCTCTCTCTTCTCTCTCTCTCTTCTCTCTCTCTTCTCTCTCTCTTCTCTCTCTCTCTCTCTCTCTCTCACACACACACACACACACACACTCTCTCTCTTTCTCTCTCTCTCTTTCAGACACACACGCACACACACACACACACACACACACACACACACACACACACACACACACACACACACACACACACACACACACAATGACACCATCTCTCTGTCCCCCACAGATGGAAGTATGTCAACGGTGACTGGGTGCCTGGAGGTAAGGCAGAACCGGCCGCCCCCAGCTGTGTGTACATTCACCCCGACAGTCCGAACTTCGGCGCTCACTGGATGAAGGAACCTGTCAACTTCAGCAAGGTCAAACTCACCAACAAACTCAACGGCGGCGGCCAGGTGAGTGATTTGGTGAGCATCCATTTTTTCCTTACCTTTTTCTTTACATTTTTATACCACTGTTTCAGACTTGCCAACCTTCCCTATTTTGTGGGGGAAATTCCTTCCTTCAGACTGCTATTCTCTAGGTCTCAATAAATGTTCCCAATTGTTTGGGCCATAGATAGAACCTTCTTTCTTTCTGAAACTCGCTGACAGAGGGATTGTTTTGGTGAATACAAACATGGATGAGGTGTGACCCGCCTTGTCTGCTAAAACATTGGTACCAGATACAGTAGTCTTGTGCATAGAAAGAGTACTTGGTGAGGGGTAAAAGAGTCCAATGTGCATTTTCCATATTTCTGCTTTGAAAAAGTTGGGATTTTCCCTATTTCTGCCTTGAAAAAGTTGGGATTTTCCCTATTTCTGCTTAGAAAAAGTTGGGACTTCTGTCTATGGGAGGTTGGCATGTCTGCCGGTTTTTTTTAAATTTGTAAATTTTTTAAAAATGTGTCTGCTTTTTTTGTTGTTGTTTTGGTAAGTGATTTACGGCGCGCGCAACTGCACAAGGTTATAGAGCGCGTGGGACACATTAGACTTTTTTGTTTTGAAGGAATTCATTTTGAATTTTGTCCGGGTGACGGCCGAAGCCTACTCTTATCAATTTTGGTGAAGTAAAAGATCTTTAACGTGCTCAACTTGCACACGGGACCTCTGAGAGTTTTCCGCCCATATCCGAGAAGGGTAAGTGTTATATTGTATGATTTACTCTAAGATCTCGGATGAGGCTTTTTTTAAATGAGCATAAAATAAGTAACAAGAATGACAAAACAACCCC
>NW_004799085.1:26524-27716 GCF_000002075.1 Aplysia californica | reverse complement strand
AGTCTTTACAGGGAATCAGACTTAGACTGCTCACCTCTCTAGCTTCAACAGCACAAGGTCTGCTTCGACTTTCAAGGCACCCCAAAATAGCAGGTCACAAGAGAGTGACAAACATACAAAAGAAGTAGAGGGAAATGAAAATAGTAAGGATCAGGAAAGAAAAAGCAGCAGTTCCCTGTTGTAGATCAGGCACAGTTATGAGCGTGACATGAATCAGCCCCATTTTCTACTGCACTTGAACGAGAAATGTGCCCCATTATGAATGGCCTGAAGACACTACAGTCAGTGCCACTAAAACTATAAAACAAAACTTAAAAAAGAAAAAAGAAAAGGAAAAGAGAGACAACTAAATAACAAAACATAGAACGAGCATACCAAGAGTTTAACGGCACTTGCAACACAATTAGGTCAAACTAGAGCAGCAGCACTGTTAAGAGGCGTTTGTCGTAGCAAAGAGAAGCACATTGATACAATAATGATCATTTATAGTGCTTAGAAAAAGTAATACAAACAAACAGACGGACAGAAACAACAAAGAGAAAATAAAGACATAGGGCCTGCCAGCAGCGCCCTTCAACCACCCTCTGGGTAGGGTTAGTTTAGTTTAGTTCAGTAGGGGTTTTTCGTTGCTCGCAACTGCATAATATTAGGGTCATATGAGCGCCAGAAGATTTGAGCTGTTACAAGAGAGTAACAAACATAAAAAAGATGAAGGGGAGATAAGGACGATAGATGTTTGATAGGAAAGAAGAAGCAAACCACACCAGAGCACCTGCCAACCACCCACAGAAAAAAACCCATCATAAACAACAATAAATTAGCCAGGAATAGTTTTCAGGATAGGGGAAGGTGGAAAGTGTTGGGGTTTTTTTCCGTGGCCTATGCCTTGACTCAGGGTGAGAAAGGCAATGATGATGATGATGATAATGATGGTGATGGTGATGATGATGATGATGATGATGATGATGATGATGATGATGATGATGATGAGTTTTCATTGGTTTGATGCTTGCGGTGGGTGATATCTGTCAACCACCCCCCCCCCCTGTCAACCCCCAGCACTGAGGACGTCGGTGAAGGGGAAGGAAAAACCACCCTAATGTACTCATCATCACACAAAACACATAATACAGGGCGGCAGCAGCAGCGGCATTCTCCTCATGACTGAGCAATCAATTAGTACAACGTGACC
>NW_004799085.1:3217-22446 GCF_000002075.1 Aplysia californica | reverse complement strand
TAGGGTGCAAAGTTTTAGTCCATTCACAAGTTCAAAGCAACGTCAGGTTTCGATAAGCGATAAGTCGAAGGTGACATTGGCGACTGGGACTATTCCTCGATGCACGACAGAAGATATCAGAAGTCACGGGGAGAAAAAAGACCAGAAAGAAAGAAAGGAATGAAGGAGTGATAGATAAGAAAGAAGCGACCGACCCGGCTGAGTACGGGGACGTTCTCAAGTGCCCAACTGTTATCACGGCCCCCACTGACAAGTCCCTTTAAATAAACCTTGGGCAAACTTTTCCACCCGAGCCGCAGCGATTTAAATATCGATCGAAAGACCGATGGAGGGAATATAAACTTCTCTCGGACAGACGTCACAAAACAAATGCTTTGTGGGATGTGGTTTTTTGTTGTTTTTTTAAACTAGATCTAGTACATTATTTATATAGAAATTGTCTTTAATTTTTGTTAAAGAGTGAAAAGTGAGAGGCTGTATAGAGGTTTCATACGGGAGTGATTCTTAATCAATTTCCGGTCATTTTCCAAAGATAATCACTTTTCTTTTCATGAATTTCAAAGTGGGGTTTTTTGTTTTGTTCTTTGTTTTTTTGTCGCTGGTGTAGGTGTTATACGCTTCCATCGACATTTAGATTTCAAACCATCCATACTGTTGATCATCAATATTCACTTTTTTAGTAAAAAAAAAAGCATGCTTATCAGACGTTCCTCAGCTCAATAATGAATACTGAGCACACCAAGTATACGCACCATAACACATCGGCCATTCTATTTAGATACTGATTAAAATTCAGATTTAGATTATATTACTTATACCTAGCTTTCCTAGGCTGGTACAATCTCTGGCGAAACACAATTTCTATTTGAAGGCTGTACAAACCATTCCATAATAATAATTTTTAAAAGCATACTGCGTTGAAAGGATTGTTGCAAAATAACCTTAACCCAAGTGCCATTATAGCTGATCAAATCGTTATACTATGCAATTTCGTAGCTGCTCTGGGTATATTACAACTGCAACAACAACACAGAGACAAAGCAAGTATGCTAGAAAAGGAAAGATTTAAAAGAGACAATAATCCGCACGTGATTCTAAAAAATTTCAAGAAAGATTTGTAAAATGTCCCCCAACACAACGCCCTCATGTTCAGACAACGTGTCTGATGTTAGATAAACAAACTAAAACCAAAAACAAATCATAAGAAAAATGTCTTCAATATCTTTTAGGCAAAATAAAATCTACAAAAATGTGTCGTTGGAAAAGAGATGCACATTGATACAAAAGCGGCCATTTGACTTGAGTCAGGGAAAAAGTAAGACAGATAGACAGACAGAAATGACAGAGTGATAAAAAAAAAAAATACGATAAAATAGGACCTATCAGTGATGCTCTTCAAGCAAACGTCAACACAGAACAAAATTTAGCAACCACTTCACCATATACATTGTGTATGAAACATCATTTTTCAGTTCACAGTAAGACAGTAAAAAATAAACAACAAGTAGAGAAAAAATCTGAAACACAATCTTCAGTATTGTTCAAAGAAGTAAATATAGCTTTTTTCTCTTTAAAGATTTCAATCCAAAAGTTATATTTCTAATCACTTGTCCCACACAGACAAGCAAGAAGAACTTAGTTACATTTCTTTTCCACACTGACTCAGAATTCATACACATGATACTATCAAAATATTGTCTATGTGTTGTTTTTCTTTAAATAGTGTGGGCATTATAACCAGATATTAATAACCTAAGTTTTATGTAAATATCCATGCCATCTTCCTTTTTACAGTTTTAAACGTACTTTATACTTTATATCCCATTCTTCCGTACCCACTTGCTGATGCAATCGTGTTTATTTTCATGCAGCTATGATTAGGAATTGCCCATGATAGAGTCTCTAGAACAAATTGAGGTGTGTTGCCTTTCTTACACATTGTGCGAGACAGTTACAGCAGTATATGAGAATACTTGTTAGACTCAGTAATTTTAATTAGTCTACATTGTATTGGCTTGCTATGCGCAGGTCTTGTCAATGAATGAAGCCACTTCTTCATTCTTTACTTGTTGATATACACTTTGACAGGAAACAAGTGCTTAGTGACCGATTTTAAAAAACCCAATGCGTTGTCTTTCTTACACAAACATTATATAAATGCCAGACCCAAGTCAACACTTTGAATCATAGCGCTTATTCAGTCTCAGTACTTTCCAAAGCTAACATCCTCTTGTTCTGCATAGCTTGTCTAAGGATAATGCAATCTTTTTACTTTATAAAGAGTTTTTACCTATCTGTCTCTTAACTTACAATCTAAAGCAAATACCCATTGCTTGAAGATTGTAACCAGTGGCATCTTGTACAATGTGGAATTTTTCTCAGCTTGTAAAATGTAAACTGTTGGCAGTCACAGGGTTAAGAAGCTTGATCAAAACTAAAGAAACACAAATCCACCTCCTTTTGTTTAAAGTGTAAGTCGAAACTAAAAACTACAACAATTTAATATCGCAAGCTAACAACCAGTATTGAATCAACATTTTAATTTACTGTCTTACTTTTGCAAATATAACAATAAAATTGATACATTTTACTCAAATCCACGAAACGGACAATGCCATGCATGGTGATTGATAATGAGATGCTTTCAATTTGTCAAGCCAGGACAAAATGATTCCATAGTTGCAGTACAGCACGGAAACCGCCCCCAAAAAGAGGTGAAAATAGTCATAAAAGTCATGTCTGGCCTATTATAAATAAATATATATATATATATAGATTTCTATATCTACATGATGTAAAGTAAGAACCATTCATGCCAGAATTTTGCAAAATCAGCGGCAATAGCAATTTCAGAACTAAGAAGTCCGGAAAAAAGACCATGTCGTGAACTTCAGAGATAAAAACTTACTTTGTGAAATATTTTAGTCATTGAGTCTAAAAGTGACCATGCAACATATAGATCTACTTTGACAAACTTAATATCTACCTTGCTATACATATAGGCTAAGAGTAATAAAACCAAGGACATTTTCTTGAGGTAGATCTCAAACAAGAATATTTAAAATAAAGATACATCACTTGATCTAATCTAGATCTAGATCTAAATGTTGGCTTTTTTAGTGTTAGCCACAGTAGCACCAAGTCAGTGAAAATAAAACTTACAGCAACTCACATTCACAGTCTCAACTCAGTGGCACTGAACAAAAAGTAGTGTAAGATAAATAAAAAGGACTGGCATTTCTTGACACACCAGTCACTAGACTAGAGACTTGCAGTTAAAAAGGACCTGGATTGGACATTGGTTGTTATTAAAATGTTATGTAGCCTATCATTAACATCATAGAGTCAAAATTAATGAGTCTATGACTATGACTATGGAAAGTGATAGCATAGCAAGTAATTTTTAAAACCCAGCATCAATAAAATGACAGTTCCCTAAGACGTACCGTTCCCTATTTGGGAAGGTTAGGGCAGTCAGGCTTAACAGTTTTCAGGTCAAAGGGTGAGACAAGAGGACCATGTCCACTGCTAGAGATTTTCTACTGCTAAGGAAGGCGGCACCATAACTGGACTGCCGTCAGCGGTCTAGAATATTTAAAAATTGGAGGGCATGATTTATGACAACTCAAACGTATACGCATCTCGACAGAAATAACAGAGGGAGTTCTAAACCATTAATGTTCACTGAGTTGGCGCCTGATACGCTCACACAACAGCTGCTCACATCCTGGGGCACAAAGAGCTACCAATGAGAGCGCCATATTGATTATTTCTGATATTTCATCGATAGAATCTTGGCATTTAAATTCTCATACTCCTTGTTTGACAACTGCCAAGGTAGCATATTTTACCTCAAATGAAAGATAAAAGACACATGTAGCGGCAACAGGATTAAAAATTAACTTTTATACATACCTGTAAGTCTTGTAAGTCGAAGTTTTTCCAATACTGACACATCGACTGCACATTCGCAGCCATCTTGAACAGATTATAAGCTCGATCGATTGGTCACATGACCTCACTGCTATTGGAAAAAAGGTCCAAAAAGATACAAATGAATAGCAATCAAAAGAACAATAACAAAATGAATTAAAAAGAAATATAATATTAAACAATGAATTCTGAGCGGCTCAAATGAAAGATTGTGTTTGGTAATTCCGTTTGCAGTGAATACAAGAAAAGTAGACTTCAATCACGGGTTTCGAGAGTAAGCATTTTTATCAAAATGGCGGCGTCCATGGCAGTTCGATCATGGCGGGAGGCAATAAACACTCAAGACTTTTGTAAATTTTTGAAAGAAAAAAACTCTAAAGAATTGTCTAAAAAGCACCAGAACGAATCTAGAAGCTTAATATGTGTTTATGGTAGTGATTTGTATATTTGGAACCAACCAGAGAGTCAAATAATACACTGCAATCTGAAAAGTCTTGGATCCTCAGTTGACAACACTAATAATGATTTGGATACTTCTCAAACTCAAAACAGCATCTTGGATTTGACCAGAAACTTATCTGATGATCAGAGTAGCAGTCACCAGGTTTGCTTTTACCTACGTATTCACTCTTTAGGAGATTGTGATTCGTTTGCTTTGTGTATTTGGCTAGGCTGTATTGACTAGATATTTAGATTCTAATCTTATAGATCTCTTTTACTTTTAGATCAGAGAGGTTTCATTCTCACTTTCAGTTTCACTTTGTTCTAGTCTAGATCTAGAATCTAGATCTAGATACAGATTCTAGATTAGATCTAACTTCGAGATTCAAGTCTTCAGATTCAGTTTCACTGTTTCAGACTCTGACGTCGGCACTGTTCGGGAGAAGTGGTCCTGGCCTAACTCCGAAATCGGAAACAAAATCGGAAGTCGAGTAAATTAACTGAACTGATGAGTTGCCTGCCAAGCCTAGATTCTAGTTGAGACTAGATTCTAGACTTCTAGATCTAGAGATCTAAAAAAATCTAGGTCTAGAGACATCGGCCTTGGCGTGACCGTGCCCTGAACACGACCAGTTCCCCCTTTTTCCTTTAATTTTAGTGCAGCTCATGTGCAATCTGTTTTATGGTTACGTGCCTAGTCTAGGTCCGCTTTTGGTCAATCCTTTTCCGAGAACGTCAGTTGTCTGCTAGATCTAGTGCAGCAGCCGAGTTCGAAGTGAAAGTCGTCGAAAACATTCTTCGAGAAGTTTTCTTCAGTTACTAAACTAGAGTAGCTGGCCCAATACGCGACCACTTGTCTCTGTACCCTCTGTTTATAAGATTTATAATTGTTTCATCATTTGGCTAAAAAAATGATTATACTAACCTTTAAATAGTGTACTACTAACAACTTTCTTACACCTGTTCTGTCTGTGCGCGCATGGTCACGCCCCGTTCCGTATGTGGTCGCGCTGAGGGCATGCAGTCGCACCAAGGGCAGAACATTTTATAGAAAAATTATGTTAAAATGCGAAATCTGCCAATGACGTTTTAGAATGAATGACGATATCATGGTATTTATAACCGGAAATTGACACACTGAAGCGGCCCTGAACATGGATTACCTGACTTATTTTGCCGACAGAGACCCCTGAGAAGCAAAATATGACAAGTGTCGCGTGTTGGGCCAGGTACTCTAGATTTATTTTCGGCACGATTCTGAATTTTAACGTTTTTTAGTTTGCTGAGAACAATTTTGGCACTAGAAATTGCCGCACAAACCATTATCTTGTGATTTTAGCAGGGGGGAGACCCCCTTTTTTTTTTACCAAGTATGCTCATAGACTATCAAGTGGACAAACTTAAACCCTGGAAGCTCGCTGGCCTATACGTTCTTATACGTTCTCTGACCGTCTAGGCGCAGGCCCTTTATAAATAAAGGGCGTGAGCCGGGCTACCCGGAAAGCGCGCTGGCCCTATATATAGGGATGACCTACTTTGATTGGGAAACGCGCAACTATAAAGAAAGGGCATAGACGCTGACCTTTTTTCAATGGAAAATGTCAGCATAATGACGTCATAAATTACAGGTAAAAGTTATAAATAGGGACCAATGACTTTGCAAGTTTGATCTTGTAGAGCGTCTCTTGACCAAAGATCGTACATAACAAAATAGTTCACTCAGTCAAAAAGGTATCCGCGAAAGTCAGCACATTGGTTCAGATGAGGCTGCAGTCATTATTTTGAAGCTCTCTTTCGTTTCACCAGAAGAAGAAGAAGAATAGCAGTTTGTTGGTTTTACTTTTATTTTATATATTTTCACGCTAGTAGGATAACTCTGATCGCAAAGTCCGCGCTTTTTCGAAGAGGGCGCCACCGAACATTGAGGACACTTTTTTATTTGGTTCAATTATAGAGGGGTGAACTATCTTGTATACACAATCTTTGTCTTGGCCAAGTTATCAATTGATAAAGTGACGCAGTCCAGCTGAGCGATTATCTAGGCCGTGAGCATACTTCTATCTAAATCTAAGAGCCGTACGCATAGCCACGAGGCTAGAGATTTAGATCTAGTTCCTGGTAAAAGTGCATTTCAGGTTCGTAAATTATACATGATGCGACTAAACGTAGAACGACGTAAACTATTTTTTGGTAAGGTGGCCATCTTGTGTGATAATAGTTGTAAAGCGCATTGAGCATGCTCTTGAGCGTGGATATGCGCTATATAAACAGGGTTGGGTTGATTTAAATCAGGTTGATTTAAATCAGTTGATTTTTTAAATTTAAATCAACTTGATTTTTAAAATAAAAATCAGTGATTTAAATCACTTTTTAAAAAATGTATTTTTATTCAGTTTTTACACATTTCGACATTCAGAATTCCTTTCCTTGGTTTCATAAAACAGATATAAGGTTTAGTAGACTAAAATAATCATGCTTAAAAGTCTGCTTTCCCCCCTTTCAATGTAAAATAATACAGTATTCAATTTACTTTTTTTTTTCATAATTGAATCAGTTGATTTTTTTTATTTTAATCAACTTGATTTTTTAAATAAAAATCAGTGATTTAAATCACTTTTCAAATAATGTATTCAGCTTTTACATTACTGTATTTAAACATTCAGAATTCCTTTCCTTGGTTTTATTAAACAGATATAAGGTTTAGTAGACTAATATAATCATGCTTAAAAGTCTGCTTTACCCCCTGTCACTATAAAATAATACAGCTCTCAATTTACTTTTTTCATAATTGAAAACCAGGGTTGGGTTGATTTAAATCAGGTCGATTTTAATCAGTTGATTTTTTTAAATTTAAATCAACTTGATTAAAAAACTAAAACTCGGTGATTTAAATCACTTTTAAAAAATGTATTCTGTTTTTACATCTTTAAACATTCAGAATTCCTTTCCTTGGTTTTATAAAACAGATATAAGGTTTAGTAGACTAAAATAATCGTGCTTAAAAGTCTGCTTTCACCCCTGTCACTGTAAGTAGTAAAATAATTACTGTATTCAATTTACTTTTTTTTCATAATTGAAATGAGCTTTTTCTTTTTCTTTTTATACAAACACAAGCGCGTGCACACACACACACTGTACTGTAATAAAATGCAAGTTTATCTATGCATAATTACCCCCCCCCCCCCCTTCCTTTTAGACTGACATTTTCTTCATTTTTTGTCTGTAGCCATAATTCACTGATATAGCAGATTAAGGCTTTCTAAAATTGCAGTTGCTTAAATTAATCATTAGTTAAAATAAAGACAATGCATTTTGCACTAAAAGAACTTACTTTTAGCCACCAAAAATCCCAAACTGAGTCGGCATTTTTTGTAAAATAAAAAAAAATCCGATTTAAATTTTTAAAAATCTGATTTAAATTTTTTTTCAATCGATTTTTTTTATTTTTATCAAAAAAGTATAAAAAATCACCAACCCTGTATATAAATGCAATATATTATTATTATTATGTCAAACTGGGATACCCCTCCGATCACATGACAACATGACCTAAACATAATAGTTATTAATAGCCATTCGCATGGCACCAAAGATCGTGTGTACCTACCGTGGCATGGCACGACGTTTGGTGTGATGTTTTTCCAGGAGGCGTACCGGTAATGTGATATGAGCAGTGCTCCGATGATGCTGGTTATCTCTTCTGCGCTTTGTTTATATCGGGACGGGGGGGGGGGGGGTTATCTCCGGGCGTCTTTACGGCAACGGCAATTGTAGCGCGCTTTATTGTCTTTTTACCGTGTTTCAATTTCAAGCATCAGCGTTCTTACGGTTCTGAGCATCAACGGTCTAAGCCATCTTCCATCGCCAGAGCATGGATGACATGCTGCAGTTAGCCGCAAGTGTGAAATTTTACCATGCGAAACACATCGAACGTATAGTATGCCAAGCCACTGACCCGACATGCCATTCCACGCGGTACCTCCAAAGATTCTCTACTTTATCGTATACACAATCTTTGGTACATCCACGGTCTTATAAAAATAGTCTGTGGGTATCCCAGGTAGTGATGACATCACATTACTTAAAATTAGCAGCCAATCAGGAAGATGCATCGTTCTATGTTTAGTCGCATGTGTAAATTATTAGACTAGACTCAATGTCGTGTACAACAAAAATACGTTATTACTTGCATTTGTAGCTCATTATTAAACCTACCCAAGCCCAATGTACAACAATAACACTTACACGTTAATAGACCTACTTGCATTTGTTTCTTTTGTAGCACTTGTGTTTTTAGCACATTTATAGGGGATAATTGTCAGAGCGCTATAGTCCTTAGCATGACAAGAAACATGTCTTTGTCACGAATCCTGTTACTGTTCTGAAAAAACAAATTCATAGAGACACGATGGAAAGAGACAGAGATTGCGCTATGTGTTGAACTGTCTGCGCAATATTCGTTTAGCGCGTATCCACCTGTTCTCGACGTGTTCAGTGGGGATATCTGGATTTTCCGGGTCCACAAAGTGATGCTGAGGAAGGACTTTCGTAACAAGCGACCACCCTGACAAAAACAATAGAAGAGACCTATTAATCCTATCCCTGGCCCAACCCTTAACCCCTAACCGTAACCCTACCCCTACCCCAGCCCCTACCCCTCTATTCAACTTTGTCTCATAGTGGACACTCCGATGCTGATAAATAGCAACTGATAATTTACTCACGCCAATATTCAAAATTCGGGGGGGGGGGGTTTACTCATGCACCCGTCTCATGTACACACGTTTTACTTAATTTTTCTTGTAGTATGTTGTATGCTGAACTCGAATATAGCCTTCATTTTTCCCGCCAATCAATTTATAATGGGTTTTTTTATAGTAGAGGGTTTTACGGCGCTCGCAACAGCATAAGGTCATATGAGCGCCAAGGGGTGGGTGTCAACAGAGAAGTCTTTACAGGAATCAGACTTATTCTGCTCACCTCTCTAGCTTCAACAGCACATGGTCTGCTTCGACTATCAAGACACCCCAAAATAGCAGGTCACAAGAGTGTGACAAACATACAAAAGAAGTAGAGGATGACAATAGTAGGGATTAGGAAAAATATTTTGCAAGGTTATTTTCTACAAAACAATTGATTTGAGAGGGTTTTAGTGACCATGTAACCATGTATGAAAAATATGGAATTCTGCTCCAAAAATTACTGCAGTTTAACCCCCAAAACAGTGCTCTGCATGCGGGTGTAAAAGAAAAAATTTACCTTTATTTTGTTTTTTGAAGTCAACTAAAGGTTTAGTTTTTACTAAGAAGAACATTAGATTGGCTAATTCAATTATGTAGCAAGGTGACAACTTTAAACTTTTAAATTCATTTTGATGGGGGTACGGGTAGAAATAAATTTAAACTCAAAATAACCTTCATCATCATCACCATCATTGCCTTTTTCACCCTGGATCAGGCCACAGACGAACACTTTCCGCCTTTCCCCGTCCTGGGCGAGCGGCTTGATAACACTCCTTGTCTTCCCTCTCCTATGCACATCCCTTTCCCTGACTCTTCTCCATGTTCCATGTGGTGTTCCCCTTGATCTTTTACTTTGGGTTCCAGTCTAACACTTTCCTTGTAGCCTTAAAGTTCCTTAATTTGTCAAAGTAGATTAGGTTGCTATTGTGTGGAATTTGATACATAATGTATACATACATACATGCATGTTCATCATAATTCCATGATTGTATTACAGAAGTTACTTGTCAGCTCCGCTATCACTTTGGAAGTGGAAAACTTAGAGGTGAACAAGAGTGGAAGTCACATTGCACTGTATGGCCCCAAGGGTATCAAGGTGGTTGTACTACCTCGACGCTGGGGCAAAAATGGCATGTTTGAAGGTGGCAGAGATGTTATCAGTTGCAAGTACGTTTCTCTTTTTATCATGCAATTATAATCTAGTGAAGTCTTGCTGTTAAATCTCGTGGATGCTTAAGGTTTTTTTGTGTGTGTAATTTTTGTCTTTTGCAAATTAGTTTCAACCACTTTCTTAGCGCCCCCGCTCCCTCCCCCATCTTTTTGTCATTATTCTCAAAATTGTAATGTGTACATATGTTCCACGCAATTTACAGATCCTAAGATTGCTCTTCGCTTTTTAACGGTCGTATATCTGCGCAGCCATCTTAAGATTTTTTGCGCTGCGCGTTTTAACAATTGTATAATTGTGCGGCAATTTGAAGATTGCGTTAGTATTATATTTTTTAAATAACTTTTCAAAAAATTCTCTTTTATCTTTATTCTTTTACTCACATCAAGGAACTTTCACATATGTATTTAAAAGTATAAATATATTAAAATTAAAATTAGAATTAACATATGAAACTGAAGGCCCACAAGAATCATACGGTGCCAAGTATCAAACTGAAAGTTCACAAAGTAAATTTACTTTATTTTATATTTTTGAAATATTTCTTTTATGAAATTCACTTCCATCTTTATTCTTTTACTCACATCAATGAACATTCACGTATATTTTCAAAAGTGTAAAAATATATAAATTGAAATTAAGATATTAAATCGAAGAGCTCGCCAGAATGATACTATTATAATATGATCGTTAAAATACGCAGCGCTATCTTGCGCCGATCGGTAAATTGCGCGTAACACACATATATATAATAATAAACTGCAACAAATATACTAACATTACTTTTATTGATATTCATGTCTCTTTGATAATAGTACGTAATTGGTTTGAAATCCTTGTGACTGAACAATAATTTTGTAATTGCCTTTTTCAAGTCCATTTATTTTCCAGTGTGTCCATGTGTTGTTCTACTTCCCATTCAGGACAATTACCATTGGAGAGCGCAGCTTCTCTGGAAGTACGCCACTGCGTATCCGACAAGTTTCGTGGCACCCAGGCAGCAACACAGACTCACACCTGGCTGTGCTTAGCTCCGACAACATGTTCAGGTGACAAAAGAATAATAAATTTAGAGGCTGCAAAACACAATTGGAGAGAAATGCATTCAGTATTTGCTACAGTTAAAATTTGGTCAATATTCATAATTAGGTTGTGTTTTACAATCTCAAGGTTCTGATAAGAATTCTCATTTTGATGCCATATCGATGGTGTTATTTATGATCTAACAGTGTAATAGAAAGTAGCAGTTCGACCTGCTTTTGTTCTAAAGTCATTGCTGAGCTTGTTGTGCAGGTTTTCATGGAAATTTTTTCTCTGGTCAAGAATAGACATGGATGAGCCCCACACCATTCATATACAACGTGATATCATTGATCAGAGGTCATGAAAATAGCTTTGTTAAAATGTTGATAAGTTTATGTTGATCTCATGGAACTTGATCAGGTACGGAGCTGGTTGGAGGGCACCCCTCCCAGGTTCTACTGTGTTACTCGCTGCAAACTTGCCAACCGACCCAAATTTCCCAGGACTCTCCTGGATTCAGTAGTGGAGAATTTTTAAATCTTGTCACGTACACTACACCAGAATCACCCCCCACTTGATGTAATTTTATTCTTTGTTGTATGTAATCTGATGTTGAAAAGTTGGGTGTCCCTGTTTGAGTTTTGGAGTAGTTGGCAAGCCTGCCACTGTCTTGGTTTCTGTTCCTCGCTGTTCCCCAGCAGTAGCATCAAGTGACCATTACCTTTCCCAAGGAACTGTTGGTGACCAAGTAGATCAGCAGATCAGGTGTCTCTGTAGATGCAATTGCCAAAGTTGTCAGCTATCAATATTCTTCACAATAGCTCTTTTAAATTAAAATTAAGTCTGTGAAACTCACATTACCAAACTTGGAATCAATCAAATTTGTGACGCTCAGAAAGGAGAAAGAACTCTGCCTTTTCAAATTAATTGAAATCAATGTAATATCTCATATTTAGTGAACATGTAAATGAGGAACTCCACTTTGCTGAAGTTGATGGTAAAGTGAACAGCATTTGCTAATACCGGGTGCACATTGGTATGATCGGGTCAGGTCTGGTCGGTTTTCTAGCCAGATTGAGGGCACAAATCGGCTATCGTGGCACAAACTGTTCACCGGACTCGTTGCCTCAAAAACAAATGCGTTTGTTTTCAGACGATGAGTCGTGCGATCGACCCAACCCAACCCAACCTAATCCCATTCGCAATGGGCTCCACGTATAATGCAGCTCAGCAATTTTCCTCCTTCAATAAACTTTATCTACTCTATTACAGTAATAAAGGACTGCCAATCACACTGTTCATAGATCATCATGCTTTCAAGCCTAAAATGTTAGTATTGTATCATACTCTGTATTTGTACACCCTCAGTGACCTATCAGGGGTTAAGTGTCCCAGCCTTGGATCGTCGGCAGGAGTTCTTTACAAACAGAATGTCATTTTTTTCTTGGCAACCGAACTATAAGAATCATAGATCTGCGCTGTGAGTTGTGCACCCAAGGTCTGGATAGCCTGGTCAAAACTGGCCTTGGCAGTACTAACAGTAGACCCTATAGTGTACTCTGTGTGAATTGTTCAACAAACGTTTTAGGAGTTTAGAGGGATTTCTCCCCTTGGAGATTCAGTTTTATGCTGATGAATTGGAGAACTATATTTCATTTCGAGGGCCGCCAAATAAACTATGGTAAGTCATGTTTTTCAAATATTACAGGAGAGACAAAAAACAGATTTTCTTGAAGCATCGTTTTGGGTGGATAAACTTCATTTTCATAAGGGAGCCTACAAATGCCATGACAGACATTCGACTCCCTTTTGAAAATGAAGTTTATCCACACAAAATGCTTCAAGAAAATCCGTTTTTTGTCTCTCCTGTAAAGTTTTAAAAACATGACTTACCGTAGTTAATTTGGCAGCCCTCGATTTGTAGATAAATGAATTTTTGAAACATTTTTTCTGTTTCTAGTGTGTACGACCTTTATGAGCCGAACGATCCCCTGAGTGTGGTGAATGTGAACACAGGCGATGTGTCCTGTGTCCAGTCTCCCAACAAGTCCTTGGTTGGAGCTGCCCTCGGGGAGACAGCTGTGGCCTTTGATTTTGGCCTCCCTCTGGACCTCAAGCCTCGATCGAAACGGTTTCAATCTGGCAGCGCTGCACCCCCTGTGGAAGTGTGGCCAGTGTATTGTGTGCGCGGCAGTGGAGAGATTCTGATCATATATTCCAACCTTTCAAATAACAGGTAATTGAGTGTTCTGTAGATTTAGCTATGTTGTCTAGGTTGTTATATATATTACTAGCTGCCCCCTTGCCTTCAGCAGGACCAAGGATAACCTAGAGCTTAAGGCTCACATCATCATGTTTTGGTTTGGACTGTCGGTACAGTTGCAACTAATTGATACCAGTCGTGCTGTCACTTCTTTAGAAAATATATCTACTAGATAAGAATGTGAAAAAATAAATTTACTTTATTGGTCCCCTAGTGGGAATTTTTCTTACAATGGCGCACATAAATATACGAATACATTAATACATAAATGCATGAATAATACACAATGTCACAAACGAAGATAATCCACACATCATAGCTGGTCACCACTGTGCAGTGCTGTTTTTAGCTTGGGTCATTATGTGTTGCATCTTCCGTCCCCCTCCCCCTCCCCCTCCCCCGGTCTTGGTCTTTGAGTCTGGTTAGTTTTAATAGAGGTTTTACGGTGGTCGCAAGTGCATAAGGTCATATGAGCGCCAAGGGGTGGATGTCAACAGAGAAGTCCTTACAGGGAATCAGACTTACTCTGCTCACCTCTCTAGCTTCAACAGCACAAAGTCTGCTTCGACTATCAAGGCACCCCGGAAATAGTGGGTCACAAGAGTGTGACGAGCATACAAAAGTAGAGGAAACTTCTTTGTTGTACATCAGGCACAGTTATGAGCAGGACATTGATGAATCAGCCCATTTACAATTCTACTGTGCGTGAATGAGAAATGTCCCCCCTTTGGGAGTGGCCTAAAGACACTTCAGTCAGTGGCACTGCCCCGGGATGTGTCTTTGAGTCTGTAGAACTATTGTCCATAAATCCATAAATGTTTGGGGGGGGGGTGGTGGAGGTTATGAAGTGTCCATAGAAAAGCAATCATCTTTACCCAGTTTTACTTTTTAAAATGTTACTTTTTCCTCCTTGTTTGCTTGCTGGAGCAGACTGCTGAAGCTGCCAGTGCAGGGTCCTGTGATGATGTACCCTCCGGCCGAAGACAACTACGGAGTGGACGCCTGCTCCATCCTGTGCCTGCCCACTGCCCTCCCGGTGATCATCATCAGCACGTGCGACGGCAGTGTCCATCACTGTGTCCAGCTGCCGGTTGACAAGGACAATGAGACCCTACAGGTAATCCAGGCAACGCTTTTAGGGAGCCTGTCTTCTGGGGTTGCACAGATACACTCACACATTCACACACATTCACTCACACACACACATTCACACTCACACATTCACACACATTCACACTCACACACACACATTCACACTCACACATTCACACTCACACACACACATTCACACTCACACATTCACACTCACACACACACACACTCACACACACACATTCACACTCACACATTCACACACATTCACACTCATTCACACTCACACACACACACATTCACACTCACACATTCACACACATTCACACTCACACACGCACACCCTTGTTTGAATGTCCTTTTGCTTTGTTATCCTTTTTTGCAACCAGCTTGCATGTCAACTACTTAGCGTAAGAGAATACCGTACCTGTTTTAGAAAAGTAATGTGAACCCCCTGGAGGAAAATTCGTGTAAAGTGCCTTTCCCAAGGGCACATGGTCGGGCCTGCGGCTCGCACCCCCGAACCCGCAACCTCACGATTATGAGTCTGGTAGCCTATTATTTAACCCCTAGACCACTGACGCCACTAGACATTAAGGTCATTGTAAAGAAAGCATCCCACCCTGGTGTCTTGATCAATCATGAACAATGTGTACACATGGCCTTGTGCTAGTGGTTGTCCTTATTGGAGGAGACTAGTAATTAGGTACTGGGCTCTAACAGCCCTGGGGTAAGGCGTGTTGGAAAACTTGAGAAACATCCTGGGTTTTATCCACCAGCCATGACTGCACAGGCTGAGAATCCCTCCAGCTGCTTTTTCCTTTTTCCTCAGAGCCGAGCTCCTCAGTGGGTGGTTTGCGGGTCTGGTGTGGTTTGCTCTGTCTTTCCTATTAAACATCTATCGCCCGATCTCTTCTCCATCTTTTTTGTGTTTGTTATTTTAACCGCTTTCATCTTCAGCACTTATATAACCGTTATGTGCCGTAAAACTCTTTCTGAAGCTTTAAAAAATGTTAACGGGGACATCTCACTTCTTGAACTGAGTAGCCCATGTCCTAAGGGCATGGTGGTCTTTATTTTGTTATTTTCTAACTTAAGATTTTTTTATTTAAAAAAAAACAAAAAAACCTTTGTAATGGTACATATGTTTGTTTGTGTCAGATGAGCAGCTCAAGTTTGTAGGGTCAGGGATGGAGGATGGCTGTCTCTTGCAAAAAGAAAAAAAAAAAGAAAAAATAACGTTCTGAACTGTCCAAAAAAAATTTTCTGAAATATCAGACAGTGTTGTCTCATGGAAGAAAGAAGGGGGTTATGTTGTAAATCTCTGTGCTAATTTGAGCTATGACCGGAGCAGTAGAAACGTCAAAATGACTGGAAATGATGAAAATTTCTGACATTCTGACCGTTATCTGATGCTGCGGAAATTGTCCAAGACAGCTGCCCATTGTTGAGGAGAAAAGTAGTTGTCTTAGACAGGAGAACGTTTTGGACAGTGTCATTATAATATATAGGGAAAAAAATGTCAGGGTAAGAGGTTGTCTTAGACAGGTGGACATCTCGGACCATGTCATTACTTACGATATTTGTCTCAACATGATAGAATGAGACGTCCATCAATTTTTGGGCGTATGAAGTTATTGGTATAATCTTAAAGCCTGTTCTTTAGCCTTGTTTTTTTTTTTTTTTTTTAAATACTCATCTATCTTGAATAGATATTAAGATATTTGCGATTGAAGAAGGTAGAGATCCCTCATTGCCAAAAATAAAATTGACGAGAAAATGTACACCAAAGTTTGGTGACTTCCAAAGCTGTAGTGTCCTTGGAAAATGCAAATTATATATAATTTTTTTTTATTATTCCATAAATGTTTTTCAGTAAAATCCACGCAGGAATGTATTTTCTAATGGCATAAAAGGTGTTATTCCTCAAACAAACAAAAATTGGATAAAAATTGCCCATCATGCACAGAAAAATGTTAGTTCCTCTGATTTCATTGTTTTAATGCGCTCCTGATTTCACTTGGATGCCACACATAGAAAAAAAAACCCACAAGGTAGAAGGTAAAAAGTGAACATTTATACCAGTAATTAAATTGTCTTGGACAGGTGGCCGTTATTGCAGGTTTGGCTGTATATATGCAGTCATTTGAACTATTGGGGCAATATCTTGAAAGAAAAGTTGACAATACATTGTTATGGATTTTTTTAAAAATAGGTTTAGCCCTGATCAAGCAGATGTCTTTCATTGCTTGTCTGGTTGAGCTGGGCTGTGATTTTGTATTTTGTCAAGTGTGAAACGTGACTCGTTTTGTGCCAGTTATGTAGTCCTGTCTAGACATCTGCAGTCTGTGCCGCATTCTGATCACCCACGGGGCCCCATTCCTCCCCCTGCAGGCCAATAATTTTCATTCAATCACAAATACAAAGTTTTTCTCTCGATCTTGATGCAAAAGCTGACTTTTGGATTGTCCCATCCTGTCTTGAAATCCCCTCTTTATGTATTTTATAGCTTAATTCTGTATATTATTCTCCTCTGTAACATTCCCGTAACCTGTGGCCAATATAAAGATCATCCAAACGTTTTGTTTTTTTGTTTGTTTTTTTATTCCATTATATCTCCCAAAACTTGTGCCCTATAGATAGATCATCCGTATGTTTTTAGATTATTTTTTTTATTCTGCGAATTCTCCTCAATAATGTTCCTAAATTTGTTGCCAATACAAACGGCATCCACATCTTTGTCTTTTTTTTTAATTCCGTGAATTCTCCTCTGTAACATTCCCGAAACAAAGGTTGTCTGTATGCTGTTGGGTTGTTTTTGTTTTTTCTTTTTCTTTCTGTCCTGTCTGTAACTTCCCCCTCAGCTAGTATGTTCTGTAGTCCTTGTGGTACTCAAGAGAACTTGGTTGGTGTAGCTGTCGCAAAATAAAAATACGGGAAACTCCCAAACAGACTGCACAACACTATCTGTTACAAAGATGCATTTCTGAGGGCAGTAAATTTCTTATTGCACAGCCACGCCATCGCATTAAATTGCATGAATAAAATCAATATGCATAATTCGGGACGTGGGCCAATTATGCCAGGCTCCTGATCAATGAGTTTGACAATGACTGCTTGCGTACTTAGTTCATAACTCAGCCAGTGCCCATTACCATCTCGTGTTACTTTTTGTGGCTTGTAGATATGAATCAGAAAACAGCTCAGTGAGTTGCATCCCGCTGGCCTGATGGAATGCACATGCAACCCGACTTTATGGAAATTGTAGGCCATAAATTTTGACCTGGTGGTAGTGGATCAAACGTTCTGATTGTGAAAAAAAAGTTTAAAAAATAGACATCAGATTATGTAATTCATGTGGTATTGATTTTTGAGCTGCATTTGGTTGGGATAGTGTTGCTAGCAGCTGCAGTGCTGAATAACTCTTTATGAATTTCTGGTCTGTGAGTGTGTTTGTCTCTGCGTCTGACTCTCTCTCTCTCTCTGTATGAGGCTTCCGTAAGCATTGTGGGTGGTTGGTGGGTGCTCTTGTGGGGTTTTGCTCCTTCTTTCCTATCAAACATCTACCATCCTTTTCTCTTCTCTTTTTTGTACTGTCACTCTCTAATCTTCGGCACCTATTTGACCATATTGAAAACTAAAACTTTTATTAAACTAAACCAGGCTAGAAGTATAAGAAGAAAAATCAAATTGAAGACGGTAGAAGTTTCTCATTTTAAATTTAGTTAAACAGTTATATATTTTGAACATATTACAAAGTCAAAGTTTGCCAAATAGCTATGGTTAGTAGAAACTCAGAACGTTTTTGGGAGACTCTTTGAATTTCTTTGTTTTCTTTTTTTTTTTTTTTACCATTATCTTTTCCGTGGCTTTTGCCTAAGCTTTAGCCTCTGTGGCAGGTAGAAATAAGCCCACTAGTGTGATGAAATGACTAAACCATTACCTATATCGCCGAGATACTTGTTGGGATGCAGAAGAATATTCCTGCTTACCCTTGAGGAGTGAAGAGAATAGAACAGGGGATCATATGAACCCAAAAACAAAACTTTTATTAATGAATGTGGGTGGTTGGTGGGTGCTCTGGTATGGTTTGCTCCTTCTTTCCTATTGTCCTTATCTATCCTCCTTTTTTGGGTTTTTTTTACTCTCTTGCAACTCCTCCAATATTCAGCACTTATATGACCTAATTATGTTGCAAGTGCCGTTAAACTATTTTAAAACCAAACACCAATTATGTGACCTAATTGTGTTGTAAGGGCCGTAAAACTCTTATGAAAAATTAAACTACACTCACGGTACTCATCGAAAAGCCCCTTTATTTCCTTGTTGGGAGGATGTCGGTGGCCTAGCGGTTAGCCTTCCGGACTCGCAATTGTGAGAGCCTCAGCTCGGTCCGACGTTGTGTCCTTGGGGAAGGCACTTTACTCGAATTTCCCCCATTTGGCTCAGTCCTTTCGGAGATGGACGTTTAACTCTGTGAAATAATCTATTAGTGTTGTTAGAGGCGTTAAACCTAATACACGTATATTGTACCTTTTCACCACAAACGCATGAAAACTTGGGGGGG
>NW_004799085.1:0-2958 GCF_000002075.1 Aplysia californica | reverse complement strand
ACCGTGTGCGTGTGGCTGTCGCCGCTGTATGAGAGTATCCCCGAGCCTGTGCTGTTTGTGGTGGAGACGATTTTAAACTCTGAAATAACCTTAAATAGTATTGAAAGAGGCGTTAAACCCTTCTATCTATCTATCTATCTATCTATCTTTCTCTCTCTCTCTCTCTCTCTCTATATATATATATATATATATATATATATATATATATATATATATATATATATATATATATATATATATATATATATATATATATATATAGAGATATATGAGGGTGCGGTGGCGGAGAGGTTAGTGCACAGGTTCGAGCCTCAGTTTGGACACATGTTTTATTCGCCTCCTCCTGCTTACCCGGCAGTAATGGGTACCCGACTTTGAGTTGGGGAAGTAAAGGCGTGGATAGGAACTGGTCTCGTGGCCTAGAGGTTAATGTATTGGCCTCTCATTCAAAAGGTCACGAGTTCGAATCCGGGTAGCGACCGAAAAATTTTCTTCTCTAAATTTGTCTCCTTTCACCTCATTTCCTTCTCTCCAGCAATGTTCTGTCATCTGCTTTCGTCTCCTCTTTCTGCCCTCACCTCCTTTGCCCCTTCCTCTGGGCTCCTGATTCTTTATTCAGCCTTTTTACTGCTACTCTTTCGCTTTTTCTTACTGCTGTCGTTCAACCACACCCCTGATCTTCTGGTAGGAAAGATCTACACCTAGCCTTCTCGGACAAGAGCGGAAAATCTCGGAGGTCCCGTGTGCAAGTTGCGCACGTTAAAGATCCTTTGGTGGTGTAACATCGATAAGAGTAGGCATCGGTCGCCACCCGGGCAAAATTCAAAATTTCCTGCCAACTGAAAATATTAGGTGTGTCCCGCGCGCTCATATGACGTTATGCAGTTGCGAGCGCCGTAAAACACTTTACAAAAACAAACAAAAAAGGAACTGGTCACCCTACCTCAATATTATGCCCAAATCCCAGGAAGGTGTCTCACTAACAAATGGCAAACCTCAATGTCCGATTCGGATGCGGGAACAACTTTTATCTGTGTATATACCATTTCACCACCATTTTTGTTAAAGTTCTTTTTTTTTCTTTTTTTTTTTAAATTTTATTTTAAAGTGTCTGTGTGCTTGTGTCGTCTATCCAGTCGGAAGCAGCGTCGGTGAGCAGCCCTGCCGGGTGCGTGTGGCTGTCGCCGCTGTATGAGAGTATCCCCGAGCCCGTGCTGTTTGTGGTGGAGACCGCGGAGCTGGAGCTGTGTCTGGGTGCGCCCAGGGTGGACGAGTACCCGTCCGGGGAGGAGGAGGATGACTTCATGTGTCCCATCAAACTACGGAAAGGTCAGTCACTTCTCTCTCTCTCTCTCTTTCTTTCTCTTTCTTTCTTTCTTTCTTTCTCTGTGTATTCTCTTCTCTCTTTCTCTCTGTCTGTCTCTCTTTTGCTCGCTCGCTCTCTCTCTCGCACTCTCTCTCTCTTTCTCTCTCTCTCTCTCTTTCTCTGTGTATTCTCTTCTCTCTTTCTCTCTGTCTGTCTCTCTTTTGCTTGCTCGCTTTCTCTCTCTCTCTCTCTCTCTCTCTCTCTCTCTCTCTCTCTCTCTCTCTCTCAGAGGCAAAGCATAAGTGGGTGCTGTGGTGTGGCTTGATCATTCTGTCTTATCAAACATCTATCATCCTTATATGTGTATCGTCTCCTTCTTTTCTTTGTATTTTACTCTGGTAACACGCCTCTGATCTTCAGCACTTTTGTGAGCTGTTTGTGTTGCAAGTGCTGTAAAACTTTCTAAAACTAGAGGGTTGAAGCAGCCCACCTCCTCAAGAAGAATGTAAATAGTGTCGAAAGGGGTGTAGAACATTCTCAATAATCTTTTTAATTTTCGAGGGAGGGGGGAGGGCTACTTATGGGGGTTTTTTTGTTCTTACTCAAATTTAGGGGGTTTCCCAACTGTCCTGAATTTCCTGGGACTGTCCAGGATATGGAAATCAGGAATTTGAGAGGACATTTTTAGCCCCCACCTTTAATTCATCAGGCAAAATTTCGATTTTCTTTTGTCATTATCATAATGGCAGCATATTGAAGACCTAGTAAATAATGTAAATAAGATAGCGGTGTGTATTTCCTTTGTTTGTTTTCCAACCAGCCTGTGTGTAACTTAACTCCGTAGTGACTGTAACGTTATCGTATACGGCTCATCATCATCATCCAGTGCCAGATCTGCGACAGACATTGGCCATCATGGTTTTCCATTCATTCCCTTGCTCGGATGCTCTCAAAAAAGCTACGTTTCCCTGATCTTTTCCTGTTACCCATTTGTTTAGGTTCCCTAAGTATGTTGTTCTGGGCCTACCCCTGCCTCGCTTGCCCTCAATTTTGCCATTGAGAGCTAGATGTTCACGGCTATTCCACGATAAATAACGAGACAGAAAAAAAATACTGTCAGTTACCGAAATTAAGCCCGTCACAGAATTTGCATGAAGTACTTTTTTTCTTTTCAAAAGACTGCATTTAATGTGAATCTTAATATTTCTTTTGTGTTCTGATCATTTAAAGTTGAAATAAATTGATACTGAATTTCATTGTTATCGTTGTAAGAATTTATAGTCCAAAAATGTCCTGTCAGTTTCCGTGGAATAGCCCTTTCACCAGTTTTCAAAACCTGTCCTCGTTTGATGGAGTTTTGTTCATTATTACGTTATCTGTATACATTTGCGTATCCCAGATTAGCTTTTTCTTTCCTAATTCTTACTATCGTCTTTTTTCCTCTGCTTCTCTCTCTCTCTCTCTCTCTCTCTCTCTCTCTCTCTCTCTCTCTCTCTCTCTCTCTCTCTCTCTCTCTCTCTCCTCTCCCTCCCTCTTTTATTTTTGAATTTCTTTTTTCTTTTTTTTTCTTTTTCTTGTAAAAATAAGGATTGCTATAATCCCCGTCTGTCATACTTATTTGATCCTCCTGAGTATTTTTTTTTTTTTTTTTT
>NW_004799084.1:34912-35850 GCF_000002075.1 Aplysia californica | reverse complement strand
TCTCTCTCCTTGCTCCCTCCCTCCCCTTCTCCCCCCTCCCCCAGAACCGCTCTCTTCGCGCAGTGGGTGGTGGGTGACCCACGCCCCCCTCCCCTCCCCTTTCTCCTTGTCTCGTCCGCGGCTGCGAGACCTTGTTGTGTGCCCACAGGCCATTTGGTTTCGAGATTACACGACAGAGCTGGGAGGAAGCACCGCCTGTTAGACGGCATCAGATTTTGGCGCTTCTCTCCACCAAAGAGGTTGGATTTTGTCTCACATTTTGTGCGCGTACTTTCTTACGACTTACTTTCTCTCAAGAAAAAAAAAAAACATACTCAAAAAAACACCCTTGGATATCTCAATTCGTCTTGTCTGCGGCTTTTCCACATCACACGTTTAAGGGGATTTCAAGTGTACTGCTTTGTGATTGGTTGTGTGAAAACTTATTAACCAAAGACTTTGAAGATAAAGATCTTAGAACGAAATTTTCCTATTCTAATCAGAACGTTGTTTTGATTTACTTCAAACGGCAGTCTTTTTCGGACAAAGCCTTGTGAGTGTGAGATTTGGCGGTGTGTGACAAAGCCTTGTGAGTGTGAGATTTGGCGGTGTGTGGCCCAAGGTTTTGCTCAAGGATTTCTCAGATTTCACAAGGACATTAATTTTCTTTTTTCTTTGCTGCCTTTTGTTGAGAAAGTCGAAATTCATTTCTGAGTTTGATTGATCTAAGATTTGGAGGCAGAGCTTAGCGCGGATTAAAACCTCACTACAAAGTAAGTAGGAGTTTTTTTCTTTCATTTTCTAACCTTAAAGCGTCATGTAAAAGAAGATTGCTGGAATCAATTTATATTTGCGCGCGTGACTGTCTTTCTTTCTCCCCTTTTTTAAAATTTTGGTTGTAATTCTACATTTCTCTTACTCTGCCAAGCTTTCTTTCTTTCCCCTCCCCCCCCCTCTCT
>NW_004799084.1:30306-33240 GCF_000002075.1 Aplysia californica | reverse complement strand
GGGGGGGGTGGTACAAAATGACCCCTGGGCGTAACCCTCACATTTACCGGAATTGTGGCACCAATGGTAGAAAAACAAGTCTTGTATCCAGGCAACGCTGTCACCTGGTTTTCGTGTTTCAGCGAATAGAAGAACAATATCAAATATAGACAAAGTGTTTGCGCCAGGTTTACACACATTGCATATGGTTTATGAACCTAGGTTTGGCTATTCCTGCGACATGGTAGAACTACACTAAAATGTCTACTTAATGTCTTTATGGTCTTGAACATCTAGCTCTCACTGGCAACATTGAGAGCAAGGGAGGCAGGGGTAGGCCAGAACAACATACTTAGGGAACCTAAACAAATGGGTAACAGGGAAAGATCAGGGAAACGTAGCTTTTTTTGAGAGCATCCGAGCAAAGGAATGAATGGAAAATCATGATCGCCGATGTCTGTCGCAGATCTGGCACTGGATGATGATGATGAATGTCTTTATGGATAGATACAAGCACGTACACTCAGGCGTGTACTCAGGCACGCTCGTACACACACACAAACACTCACACTCACGTACGCACACACGCGCATATGTAAACACACGCACGCATACATGCGCACAACACACACAAAAACGCACACACATATAATACAAAATATTTGTATGAGTATGTATGTGTGTGTGTGTTTGTGTGTATGTGTAAGTGGGTGTGTGTTTTTTGAGTGTATGTAGTGTGTATGTGTTTGTGCTTGTATTTGCATGTGTGTGTGCTTGTTTGTGTGTGTGTCTGTGTGTGTGCTTGTGTGTGTGCTTGTGTGCGTGTGTGTTTGTGTGCATGCGCAGGTGTGGGCGCGAGCGGTTTATAAAACGGACAAAAGTTGACACCGTTTTTCTCACTTTCTTTTCTTTAGAAATCCACCCTTCAAAAAGTGACATCGTAACATACTTTACTTTTTTTTCCCAAACTTCAAAACTCTGATCGAAAAATTGAAAAGAAAAGCTGACTACAGATTTAAAAAAAAAAGAAGAAAAAAAAACGAAAAAAAAAACGCTCTTGTCTCAGATGGCCATACAACGTTGTTATAGTTTTAGTTTTAGCAGACGTTTTACGGCGCTCGCAAAAGCATAAGGTCATATTATGAGCGTTATAAGATTAGAGGTGTTACAAGAGAGAAACAAACATAGAAAAGAAGAAAGAAGGGGAGATAAGGACGACAGATAGATGTTTGATAGAAGGAAACAAGGAGCAAACCACACCAGCGCACCCGCCAACCACCCACACCAAACGTTGTTTGTCTTTGTCCAACCGAGTTTTCTTCTTCTTCTTCTTTTTTTTTTTTAAAACCTGGTCCACCACACAAACATGTCATTCCCTCCTCCGAGCCGCGATCCTACGATATATATCAGAGCTGAGGTGTGACAAACAGACGCAGGTATACGGGTCACGACGCGGTGAAAGCAGGCGCTCGTCATTTTTGTGTG
This sequence comes from Aplysia californica, assembly GCF_000002075.1. NCBI lineage: Eukaryota > Metazoa > Mollusca > Gastropoda > Aplysiida > Aplysiidae > Aplysia > Aplysia californica. Next base: position 31,776 of record NW_004799084.1, on the reverse strand, counting down.
CATTGGTGGAATCAACTGCTTTTTGGGCATAGGCGGAATCAGATGCTTTTTGGGCATAGGCGGAATCAGATGCTTTTTGTGCATAGGTGGAATCAGGCGCTCGTCAATTTTTGTGCATATTGGTATCATCTTAAAGCTTGTTCATTTATCCCGCTTTTGATATTGAAAAGAAATCCATCTATCTTAAGCATGAGCAGAAGTGAAGATATTTGTGACTGAAAGAGAGAGGTAAGTTCACTTGGTTTTAGCGGTAAAAATATAGAGAAAATGGCCTCCAAAGTTTGGTAACTTCAATAGCTAAAGAGTCCTTGAAAACTGAAAAATTATATATTTTGAGCTTTTAAACAACGTTTTTCAATATAATTCACAGGGAAATGTGTTTTTATTTAGACATAAAAGGGTTGAACAAACCCCCCCCCCTTCCGCCCCCGAAAATTTTATTGAAATTGCGAAAGTGGTAGGAAAATGCCTGTTTCTCCAATTGTGATATTTTGATGAGCGTCTGATTTCACCACGATGCCTCACATTATTACGATTCCAGCGAGACTGTGCGTCTTCCCGTGTGGCTACCTCAGAATTCCAAAGCTCTATCTGACATTTTAGGCCGTTTTGAGTTACTAAAACCATACGGTCAGATACCAAATTAAATATTCTATCTGCCCTATCTGGAGTCGTTATCAAGATTTGCAAATAATTATATTATTCGAAAAAGCTTGACATGATGTGAAACTCAAAATGTTTGGCGTCAAATTTCTCAAAACTAGGTACTGACTGAGCAGAGAGAACTTGATAATTCTGTCGAGGTAGCGATGTGGCAACTGAGGCAGTGTCGTTTGTTTTGTTGGTTGGTAGGTAGGTAGGTTTGTATTTGCCGAAACACACAGAGTAGACTGTGCAGACACACTTTCTCTTTCTCTGCTGTCTCTGTCTCGATCTCGGTCTCTGTCTCTGTCTCTGTCTCTGTCTCAGTCTCTGTCTCTGTCTCAGTCTCTGTCTCAGTCTCTGTCTCTGTCTCTGTCTCTGTCTCTGTCTCTGTCTCTGTCTCTGTCTCAGTCTCTGTCTCAGTCTCTGTCTGTGTCATAGTCTGTGTCTTAGTCTGTGCCTATGTCTCTGTCTCTGTCTCTATCTTCCTCTTTACCAGTCTCTGTCAGTCTCTGTCTCAGTCTCTGTCTCAGTCTCTGTCTCAGTCTCTGTCTCAGTCTCTGTCTGTGTCATAGTCTGTGTCTTAGTCTGTGCCTATGTCTCTGTCTCTGTCTCTATCTTCCTCTGTACCAGTCTCTGTCAGTCTCTGCCCCACTCTGTGGCAACTGAAGCAGTGTCGTTTGTTTATGTGGTAGGTAGGTAGGTTTGTATTTGCCGAAACTCACAGAACAGACTTTTCGGACACACTGACTCTTTCTCTGTCTCTGTTTCAGTCTCTGTCTTACTCTCTCTTTTCTCTCTCTCTCTCTCTCTCTCTCTCTCTCTCTC
>NW_004799084.1:27556-28839 GCF_000002075.1 Aplysia californica | reverse complement strand
GAAAAAAATTCGCTGTGGTCGTGCACACCGTGAGTGGACAAAAAAGAAGGCAAAAGCCCAGTGTCGCTACAGATGAGTTTCCAAACAGAGTCAGAAGGTGCCCTCCTTGGTGAATAAGAATTTCGTCAGAACGCACAGTTTTGGATATTGTAATACAACGCACGCTCACACACAGTTTTGGATATTGTAATACAACGCTACCCGAGAATTACCAAGTCCCATCTGACATTTTTGGCTATTTTGAGTTACTATGACCATGAGGTCAGAAATCAAATGTCCTGTCTGTTCTATCAAAATCGTAAAATTATCCGGTACTGTTATCAAGATATTCAAAGAATTGCATTCGAAAAAGCTTGAGGTGTTGTGAGAGTAAAACATTCTGACGTCAAATGTATCAAAACTTGGTCCTGAGCAGATAGAACCTTGAAGTTCTGGGGTAGTGAGAAGTCTATTGTATGGGATGCTTTTTCCTTGCACGACTGCCTGTTTTCTCAACCATCTCTTTACTTCAGATGTGGGAGGTTGGCGCTTACTCTGGTGTGGTTTACTCCTTCTTTCCTATCAAACATCTGTCGTCCTTATCTCCTCCTCCTTCTTTTTTGTGTGTATGTTACTCTCTTGTGGCTCTTCTAATATTCGGCACTTATATGACCTAACTGTGTCGCAAGTGCCGTAAAAACTCTTAATGAAACAAATTAAATCAAACTGCTACGCGGTATATCATCATCTTTCATGTTGTTACGTTTTCGTTTTGCCTATTTACAGTGGGTCGGGAAGTACAAAACTCGAGTAGATTACGTCATTTCGAAGGACATTGGATCGAATGGGGGCGACCCCCCCCCCTCTAGCATTCTAGAAAGGTTCCATTCTTCTAGCGTCAGGGCTTTGCCGGTGAGCCACTGTGTCTTTTCCTGACGCATTCTTTCGAACGGTTCTTTAGTTTTAGTAGAGGTTTTACAGCACTTGCAACACAATAAGGTCATACAAGTGCTGAAGATTAGAGGTGTTACAAGAGAGTAACAAACATAAAAAAAAAGGAGGGGAGATAAAGACGATAGATGTTTGATAGGAAAAAAGAAGCAAACCACACCAGAGCACCCGCCAACCACCCACAACGGTTCTTTGCCCCGTTTACCTTTCACCCTGTCGCAGTTGAGTACGTAGCGATCGATGATGGGGACGGAACAAAAAATAAACCATCGCGTAAGTTTTGAATGCCGTTCCCCGCAACAGATGTACAACCTGAAGGCTGTCTGGTGTACGCATTGTTGTCATTTCAAAGT
>NW_004799084.1:21022-23337 GCF_000002075.1 Aplysia californica | reverse complement strand
GAAACCGAGATTGATAGGCGGTCTTAAAGTGGGTTTGTCTTGTTGTCAGGAGGTTAAAGGCTTGATTGAGGGTTTGATATTTGTATGAATTATCCTGTTGGGTTTGTGTGTGTGTGTGTGTGTGTGTGTGTGTGTGTAGGGGTTAGCCCCTCATGCAAAAGGTGTCAGCACGATGCTCTTGTGGTTAAGGCACCTTAACGCGCACATTTATCTGTTCTCCTTTTTAGTTTTAGTAAGAGTTTTACGGCACTTGTAACACAATACGGTCAGATGAATGCCACTTGTGGTTAAGATACCTTTACGTGCACCTTTATCTGTCCACTTTTTAAAAAGTTTTAGTAATAAGGTCAGATGAGTGCCGAAGATTAGCGGTGTGGGGAACTCTTTGCCACAACTTTCCAAAGAGGAAATTTACTCGTCAATCCGATCCGTACGCTTTGCATAGCAGTCTGTCAAAATGATTTTTTGTGTGGAAATACTGAACGTTTCAAAGAGATCTTCGTACTAGAAGTATTCTAAAATGGGAAGAATACAACCCCGGGGATACAATATGACCACACGTCGTACGGATAGGGTTAGGCAAAGCCTTCCCCCAAACAGCTGAGAACAGGCATAGATCTGATAATACAAGTATCAAACCTGCAGCTTGCCATTGCCAGAGGGTTTCCCTACATTGACACACACAGATACAAGAGTGCCCACACAGTCAGTGGTGCATCACTGCACACATTCTTCATGCAGACGCAGGTCACACACCACTAATCGTGTTCACTCTCCTTTTTCTGGTAAATGTTTTACGGACCTCGTAACTGCATAAGGTCATTATGAGCGCGCCAGGCACATAAAACATCGTTCATTGGTAGGAAATTCAAATTGTTGTCCGGGCGGGGGCCGAGGCCTACTCTTATCGATTTTGGACCACCAAGGGATCTTTAACGTGCGCAACTTGCACAAGGGACCTCTGAGATTTTTTTCTCTTGTCCGAGAAGGCTAGAGGTAGATCTTTTTAGTAGTATGGGGTTTTACAGCGCTCGCAACTGCATAAGGTCATATGAGCGCGTGAAGATCTTTCCTACCCGAAGATCAGGGACATGGCTGAAAGACAGCAGTAAGAACGAGCCAAGGAGTAGCAGTAGAAAGGCTGCAGAAAGAACCAGGAGCCCAGATGAAGGGGCAAAGGAGGTGAGGGGGTGGGGGCAGAAAGTGGAGACAAAAACAGACGACACAGCATTGCTAGAGCAGGAAAGGAGGTGAAAGGAGATAATTTTAAAGAAGAAAAATTTCCGTCGCGATCCGGATTCGAACCCTGGACCTATTGAATGAGAGGCAGCAAGCACCTTAACCACTAGGCCATTAGAGCCCCCGCTTACTCTCTGTCTCTATTTGACGTGTCCATATTTTGCGACAGGCTAATTTCTTCGGACACACAATGCGGAAAGAAGCATTGGAGAATATTGTAACAACAGAAAAGTTTGATGGAAAGAGAGGCAGAGGCAGACAGAGGGAAAAGATACTGGACAAGATGACAACATGGCTAGGAGCAGCAAGAACAACAGACACCATTGCTGCAGCGCAAGACGGAGTGAAGTGGAGGTCCATGATCGCTGACGCCAGTCGACAAGGCAACGGATGATGATGGTGATTTTACATATAGCCCATATTACCGGCGTCTTTGGTGCAGTGGTTAGGAACTTCGTAATTGCACGCAGAAGACCTGAGTTCGATTCCTGTGTAGAGAGAATTTTTCATCGAGTATCTGGGGGTCTTTCTGCTGGAGCGTGGTATCCCTCTCTCTCTGAGAATGAATTTATGGATGGATGGTTGGATAGACGGATGGATAGATTGATGGATAAATTGATGGATGTGAGTCGTTGGCAGGTGCTCTCGTGCGGTTCACTCCTTTTTTCCGATCAAAACATCCATCGTAGGAATCTCTCCTTTTCGTTTCTATGTTACTCTCCAGTAAAACCTCTAACCTTCGGAACTTTTATGACTCATGTAAGCTCGTATCTTGCTAGAGCTGTAACACTCTTACTGAACCTAAAAAGAATTTATGTATGTCTATAACTTTATTCAATTTTGTTTGTTTGTTTATATATTTAGTATGTAAAAGGATAAAGGGTCTAATGATGCTTTTTCTTTTTTTCTGACACCAAAGTGACAAAGAGACGAGTCAAAACGTATATCTGCAGTTGTCAGACAAGTGATTGATCCTTGAATCCTTTCCTGCCTGCGCGTACCCCCGACTTTCTTTACCTGTGCTGCTGTACACCCGCCCCCCCTCTCTCTGTCTCTCTGTCTCTCTCTCTCTCCCT
>NW_004799084.1:19589-20922 GCF_000002075.1 Aplysia californica | reverse complement strand
CAGTGGTGCATCACTGCACACATTCTTCATGCAGACGCAGGTCACACACCACTAATCGTGTTCACTCTCCTTTTTCTGGTAAATGTTTTACGGACCTCGTAACTGAATAAGGTCATTATGAGCGCGCCAGGCACATTAAACATCGTTCATTGGTAGGGAATTCTAATTTTTTTTCGGGCGGGGGCCAAGGCCTACTCTTATCGATTTTGGACCACCAAGGAATCTTTAACGTGCGCAACTTGCACACGGGACCTCTGAGATTTTTGGCTCTTGTCCGAGAAGGCTAGGGGTAGATCTTTTAGTAGTATGGGGTTTTACGGCGCTCGCAACTGCATAAGGTCATATGAGCGCGTGAAGATCTTTCCTACCCGAAGATCAGGGATACGGTTAAAAGACAGCAGTAAGAATGAGCCATGGAGTAGCAGTAGAAAGGCTGCAGAAAGAGTCAGGAGCCCAGAGGAAGGGGCAAAGGAGGTGAGGGGGTGGGGGCAGAAAGTGGAGACAAAAGCAGACGACACAGCATTGCTAGAGCAGGAAAGGAGGTGAAAGGGGATAATTTTAGAGAAGAAAAATTTCCGTCGCAATCCGGATTCGAACTCGGGACCTATTGAATGAGAGGCGGCAAGCACCTTAACCTCTAGGCCACCCCGTCTCTATTTGACATGTCCATATTATATTTGCGACAGGCTAATTTCTTCGGACACACAATGCGGAAAGAAGCATTAGAGAATATTGTAACAACAGGCAAGTTTGATGGAAAGAGAGGCAGAGGCAGACTGAGGGAAAAGATACTGGACAAGATGACAACATGGCTGGGAGCAGCAAGAACAACAGACACCATTGCTGGGAGCAGCAAGAACAACAGACACCATTGCTGCAGCGAAGGACAGGGTGAAGTGGAGGTCCATGATTGCCCACGCCAGTCGGCAAGGCACCGGATGATGATGATGATTTTATATATAGCCCATATTACCGGCGTCTTTGGTGTAGTGGTTAGGAACTTCATAATAGCACGCAGAAGACCTGAGTTCGATTCCTGTGAGGGGAGAATTTTTCATCGAGTATCTGGGGGTCTTTCTGCTGGAGCGTCGTATCCCTCTCTGAGAATGAATGTACGGATGGATGGTTGGATAGATGGATGGATGGATAAATTGATGGGTGTAGGTCGTTGGCAGGTGCTCTGGTGCGGTTCACTCCTTTTTTCCAATCAAAACATCCATCGTAAGAATCTCTCCTTTTCGTTTCTATGTTACTCTCCAGTAAAACCTCTAATCTTCGGAACTTTCATGACTCATGTAAGCTCGTATCTTGCTAGAGCTGTAAAACTCTTACT
>NW_004799084.1:16287-17922 GCF_000002075.1 Aplysia californica | reverse complement strand
AGTAATGAATGAATGAATGAATGAATGAATGAATGAATGAATGAATGAATGAATGAATAACAATTCTTTCACACCTCTGAACCTCAATCAAGGTCGTAATTACGTCTCCCTCCAGAGCATGTGAAAACTCCTGCAACAAGCGGAGAGAGTTGAAATTCAATTAGTTTCAAGATCCCATTTCCCACCTTTGATCCGATAATTGATTGTTCGATTTTCCTTATCCCTTTGATATAAAAATTGTTGACTTCACTCAAGGGCTGTTTCGATTTCCCTCCAAGTGCACATCGTTCTTGTTTGGGTTCTTTTTTTTCCTGACAATTTGGTAGACAGTTTTATTAGGACGTTAAAGTTAAAGAGCTGTGGTTGTGTAAGGGTTTTGTTGGGGTTTTTATTTTTCTTGTACCTCTTAATTCGCGCAGGAAAAGAAAAGCAGAAAAAATGCCGGTGTAAGAAATATAGCAAAGGTTTTAATCACTTCATTAGATCGTTTTTTTATGCATTGTTCTTTATGTCTTATGTTATTGTGAACCCGCCAAAGGACTTACGAGTTAAGTGACAAGATTAGATAGAGCTCATTTAGATCAGACAACAGCGTGAGGAAATCGAAAATACTGGCGGTTACGGCGAGCCAGGGAATCGAAAATACTGAGAATAACGGCGAGTGAGGAGATCGAAAATACTGGCAGTAACAGCGAACCAGGGAATCGGAAATACTTTCAATAACAGCGAACCAGGGAATCGGAAATACTGGCAATAATAGTGAACGAGGGAATGGAAAATACTTGACAAGAACAGTGAACGAGGGAATGGAAAATACTGACAATAACAGCGAATGAGGAGATCGAAAATACTGACAGTAACAGCGAACCAGGGAATCGGAAATACTTGCAACACCGAACGAGGGGATCGAAAATACTGACAATAACAGCAAGCCTGGGAATCGAAAATACTTGCAATAGCTGGACTGGACTGGAGGTGTCTGACTCAGAGGTTCACGTGTAATGACCCTCCATCCTTCACGGTCGCGAGCTACCGTTGCACATTCTGCCATATATCCAGGCCAGTCCATGTTCTTATGTTGTCCATCCGTGTTATTCTTTGCTTTCCTCTGGCTCTCCTGCCCCACATCTTTCCTTCAAGCACCCCTTTCACAATGGTCTCGTGTCTTTTTAAATGGCCATAGTATTGTGTTTTTCTACACTTTTTTGTTCAGCAGGGTTTGTCTTATGTAATGTGCAGAATCTGACACACCTCTTTTTTTCTTGTCTTTTTTGTTTTCCAACTTATTCTGGCCATTCTACGGTGGCCCACATCTCAAACGCATATTTTATTTCGTTTTCTTCTTTCCTTATCAAAGTCCAGGTCCCTGCGCCATATAGGAATACGGGGCAGATGTAGATCTAGCATTCCAGCATTTTCATATTTAAAGCGAGAGATAGTTGCGTGGATACTGGCAGTAAAAGCTCAAACATAGATAGATAGATAGATAGATAGATAGATAGATAGATAGATAGATAGATAGATAGATAGATAGATAGATAGATAGAAATTCATTTGTATGTGTGTCTGTTGTGTGCAAGAATGTATGTGCGCATATGTGTACGTGTGGGTGTGTGTATGTGTGTATGAGTGTGG
>NW_004799084.1:11595-13903 GCF_000002075.1 Aplysia californica | reverse complement strand
CCCCCCCCCTCTCTCTGTCTGTCCAGCACGCACAAGCACACACCCAACAGCTGCCAGCAATGCTCACCTACATTCACCAGGTTGCTAATCCAGCTTTCGGTTTTTTTTTCTTTTTCTACTCAATTACAGCCCAGATCTATCAATCATCTTAAACATTTCTTGCTCTGCATTTATTGCTCTTCTTCCTGTTCCCATCCTGTGCTGAATACATGAACTTCTTTTTCTACACCTTTTATTTTGTGTCTCTCTCCTTTCCTAGACAAAGCGATTGCGCTAGTGGTGGGCAAAATCCGGATAATCTATCCGGATAACCGGATAATTCTCAAAGAAACGTTATCTAAATTCAGACTCTTAAACGCTCTTTCCAGACTGACCCGCTTGTCGACGTGGGTGTACCCATTTATTGAAGTGATGCTAACCTATTTGTCGAAATGGTTCTCCCCCCCCCCCGGGGCAGTGCCACTGACTGTAGTGTCTTTATGCCATTCCCAAAGGGGGGACATTTCTCGTTCAAGCATAGTAGAATTGTAAATGGGCTGACTCATGTCACGCTCATAACTGAGCCTGATCTACAACAGGGAACTGCTGCTTTTTCTTTCCTGATCCTTACTATTGTCATTTTCCTCTACCTCTTTTGAATGTTTGTCACACTCTTGTGAACTGCTATTTCCGGGGTGCCTTGATAGTCGAAGCAGACCTTGTGGTGTTGAAGCTAGAGAGGTGAGCAGTCTAAGTCTGATTACCTTTAAAGACTTCTCTGTTGACTCCCACCCCTAGGCGCTCATATGACCTTATGCAGTTGCGAGCGCCGTAAAACCCCCTAGCAAAAAAACCCCACAAGAAGTGGGTTTAACCCATTTGCCGAAGCGGTTCATAACATAATTATTTGCCAAAGAGATGCACTAACATATTATCCGGATTTTGCTAAAGCGACTCATTTCCTAGACAAAGGGATTACGCCTTTGCCAGAGCCTGGCTGCAAACTGTGAGGCGTCGTGTTGAAATCAGGCGCTTAATGTCGAATATTGAAATCAAAGAAACCAGCATCTGATTCTTTCTGGTTGTTGGGTCATTTAATTTTGATTGTTTGATTTTCTTTTTTTTTCGTTCTTTCTGCTTTCTTCTTTCTTTCTTTCTTTTTGGTTTCTTTCTCTCTGTCTTTCTTTCTTCTTTCTTTTTATCTTTCTTTTTCTTAACTTTCTTTTCTTTTTTTTTCCTTTTTTTTTTTTTTGGGGGGGGGGGTCTCTGCGCATTTTGTTTAAAATTGAAGAACCTTTATTAAGGGTACTCAAAAATTTTTTGTTCAGTTTTCAAGGATACTCAAAGCTATGGAAGTCTTCAAACTTTGGAGCCCATTTTCTCGCTAATTTCAATCTGACACCAGGCAACCCCCATCTTCTCCAGTCGCAAATATGTCGACTTCTATCTGAAATACATGGTCATTTCTTGCACTAAAACCAAGATAGATGAAAAAGCATTCAGATTGCACCAATAACTCGATAATAATTATGCTCATAAAATTTTCGAGAGCCTGATTCCACCACATCACGACACAAATATTGTCAACAGCAGCTGTGGCCTACACCCCAACCCCCTCCGTTATCTCATTATTCCCAGTCAAATTTGAGAAGACGATCTGATGAACGTTACGTACCGTAAACTGGGGTAATGTCAAGATAAATAAATGGATTTTTTTTCTCACTGGAGGCAAGATTCATGAACAAGCGTAAGATGATACCAATAACTCCATAATACGCCCCAAAACTGACAAGCTCCTGATTCCACAGCGTCGTAACTCGTTACATTTGGTGTCATGCTAGACTGCAGAGCGAATGGCGCAGGTTCGAATCCTGGTCTGACCGTTCTTGAGCTTGTATCGTTTTGTGGTAGAGCTTTCAAGACTCTCAGCCCATCTGGTTGTTTTAGTAAGAAGAGTTGTACGGCACTTGCAACATATTACGTAGGTCGTATACGTGCCGAAGATTAGAGGTTTTACAAGAGAGTAACAAACACTAAAAAGAAGGAGGGGAGATAAAGACGATAGGTGTTTGATAGTAAAGAAGGAGCGAACCACATTAGAGCACCCACCAACCACACCTACTAAGCCCATCTGGCTCAGTCCAAAAAGAGACGGACATTAAATTGGGAGGTTCCCGGCCCTTAATTAACAACTCAATAGTATCAATGAAAGCGATAACTCATTACACTTACTTTTACTTCCCTACTCGGAGACAGTTGAAAATAGATACATGCACAGACAGACAGACAGACAGACAGACAGACAGACAGACAGACAGACAGACAGACA
>NW_004799084.1:8618-9668 GCF_000002075.1 Aplysia californica | reverse complement strand
TGTTTGTATGTGTGTGTGTGTGTGTGCGTGTGTGTGTGTGTGTGTGTGCGTGTGTGTATATGTGTGTGCGTGTGTATGAGTGTGTGTGTTTGATTGTGTGATTGTTGTCATCTCTGAGTGTTTTAATCTTTGTTTTTCTTGTTATGGAGCTGTTCTTCTCTTCAAACGAAAGTGACTCTCAGGTTTTTCTATTTCTTCGTTTCGTAAGACTTTTACGGAACTTACAACAATAATAATATGGTCATACAAGTGCAGAACAGATAGAGAAGGGTGCTCAGGACAGGCTTCGCTGGAGTAGTGTTGTTGATGGCCTGTGCTCCAGTGGGAGTTTTAAAAAAAAGGGCAAGAGAGAGACAAGTGCAGAAGAATAGATGTGTTACAAAAGAGTAACAAACACACGAAAAAAAAGAAGGAAGGGAGCTGACAAGGACGGTAGATGTTTGATAAAAAAAAGGAGCAAATCACATCAGAGCACCTGCCCACCACCCACTCTGTTTCGTTTTTGCAGCTGCTTACAATCCCCAGAGGTGAGGTACAGAAAATCTTTGCCCGGCTGTTCAGGCACACTAAGCTCCAGATTTTCTTAAACTCCTTCTGTTTTAAAAATTGCACTTTCCAAATTTTTGTTATGGGTTACTTAAACTCCAGAGATAATTTTTAATGAAATTTATTCAAAATGTTTAAAAAACGCATTTTTAAAAATTCGGTGTGTTCATTGTTTCGAAAAGAATGAAATAGTAAATTTTCGTCTTTCCTGAAAAGTTTGCTTTCCGGGCTGAGAAAAATTGAACAGCTTTCCTGCAGAATTTCAATCATCTGTCGACTCAGCCACAGGTCGTACAATCCATCTGCTAGCTAGATAACCCCCACATCCAAACACACACACATACTCTCTCTCTCTCTCTCTCTCTCTCTCAAAAACACATACACATATAAACACACACACATCTAATTATCTATCTATCTATCTATCTATCTATCTATCTATCTATCTATCTATCTATCTATCTATCTATCTATCTATCTATCTATCTATTACATGCACTGTAT
>NW_004799084.1:4923-5962 GCF_000002075.1 Aplysia californica | reverse complement strand
AAAGAGAGAGAGAGAGACGTCCTCCCATACAAATACTTTTACTCACGCAGACAAAAGACCTCCTATTTATACAATTTTACTCACACAAAGGGGCGGCCTGATATAGACACAGATTTACCCCCACAGAGAGACAGTTTAAAAAAAAAAATAGAAGCAATTAATTTTACTCACACAAACAGACAGCATCCTATAGATACACTTTTACTCACTCAAAAGGAAGGGCCTAGAGGCAGCTCAAACAGATGTGTGGACATGCACTCTGGAGAACTCACGAACATATTTTGTGTCCCGGCGCAGGGGAATCAGGCGCTCGTCAATTTTTTAGGCGTGTGATATGATTGATATCATCTGAACGCTTGTTCATTTGCCCTGCTTTTTGTGAAACAAATACCCATCTATCTTGAATAGAAGTCGAGATATTTGCGATCAAAAGAGGTGGGGTCTATAACTGGTTTGAGGGTTAAAATTAATGAGAAAATGGCCGCTAAAATTTGGGAACTTCAATAGCTTGGGAGTCCTTGAAAACTGAAAAATTACACATTTTGTTTTTCTAATCAAGTTTTTTCAATAAAATTCAGATGGACATGTGTGTCTATGTGGACGTAAAAGGTGTTACGACAAACACCAAAAATTCGATAAAAATGGCCAACTGATAGAAAAATGCCTTTCTTCGATTTTATCATTTTGACGAGCGCCTGGTTTCAACATGATGCCTCACATAATTTACAGAGGCGACAAGTGTCAAGCAGTACAGTAGTAGAAGATAGGACAGTGAGATTCCCCGGGATGATCGACAAGGTGGAAAAGTATAACCGGGCTGGTTCAAAATATTGGTATGTGTGTATGGAGAGAGAGAGAGAGAGAGAGAGAGAGAGAGAGAGAGAGTGAAAGAGAGAGAGAGTGAAAGAGAGAGAGAGAGAGAGAGAGAGAGACAGAGACAGAGACAGAGACAGAGAAGGAGAGAGAAAGAGAGAGTAGAGAGAGAGACACACATATAAAGAGAGAGAGAGAAAGAGAGAGTAAGAGAGAGAGAGAGAGA
>NW_004799084.1:2387-3635 GCF_000002075.1 Aplysia californica | reverse complement strand
CTTCTTCTTCTTCTTCTTCTTCTTCTTCTTCTTCTTTTTCTTCTTCTTCTTCTTCTTCTTCTTCACTTTTCCAAAACTTGGACGCTGCTTCCTGGGGACCTTTGAGCAATAAAACTTACGTTGTTGTTGTTTGTTGTTTTCAAATCCCTTTAGCTGCGAGCATTTCGCTCTGGCAATAAAACTTAAACCCCCAGTCTGTCGCCATTCTACCTGCCTGAGTTGTTGAATAGGGGCCAAAATCTGCTTTTACCTAGAATTCCTTAAGTGAGTACAAAAGCAGAATCTACGTTATCGTATTTGGGAATCCTAACATGAGCCATAAGGGTTTTTCGCTCTACAGATCGCAGCATGAACGACAGGTTTCTGTGATATCATTTTTTGGTGCTCTCTTTGCAAAAGACGTGATGCCAGACAGTTGTTCTAATCTACAAAAGCCAAATTATTGACGAACAGGATTTCTTTAGTAGATTCCTAATCTGATTGGCTGCATAACATGCTCGAGAATTATTTTGTCTAAATTTTAATTCTACATCTTGAAAAAGCAAGAAAAGATACATGGTTTAGATGCAAAAACCTATAACGGTTTTTTTCTCTCCCGTGAACAAATAATGCTTTTTGAGATTAGAACATTTGAATAGATTGCAGATGACGAGTTTGATTCATTCATGGAGATGTCTATTTTCTCAACACATCCACTTTTCTTGGTGGGCACTGACAGGCTGGGCTGAAGTAGCCGCTTCCTAAAATATGACCCAACGTATGTCGCTACCTCAGAGTTACAACGTTCTATCTGCTCAGTGCCTCGTTTGGAGAAATTTGACGTGAAAAATAAGTTTGAGTTTCATAACTTGTCAAGCTTTATCAAATGCAATTCTTTGAATATATTGATATCGACTCCGAATAATCTTACGATTTTGATAGAGCAGATAGAACATTTGGTTTCTGACCTCATGGTCTTGGTAACTCAAAACGGCAAAAAATGTCAGGTAGAACTTTGTGATTCTGAGACAGTGATGTTTTTCAGAGGCGAAAAACCTTGACAAGATTGATTGTAGTAAGAGTGGAGAAAAGGGGTATCTAACATATAAATAAATGTCGGGCGTATGAAGGCCAACCCACAAACGGGATAGCAATTCGACTTCTTTTGCGACAGCGTAATATTTATATGTCCCCTCCGTTCCACCACACACACACACACTCTCTCTCTCTCTCTCTCTCTCTCTCTCTCTCTCTCTCTCTCTCTCTCTC
>NW_004799084.1:0-1604 GCF_000002075.1 Aplysia californica | reverse complement strand
CTCTCTCTCTCTCTCTCTCCCCCTCTTTCTCTCCCCCCTCCCTCTCTCTCGTCTCACAAGTAGCTTCATTTTTAAGTGCAGCAATGTTTATATGGTAAAAGTTGGGTGCAAAAGAAAACATGCTTCAGAGTATCTTTTGCTTTTGTTTAATTTTAGTAAACGTTTTACGGCACTTGCAACACAATAAGGTGAAATAATACAATATCTGCTGAAGATTTGAGGTGTAACAAGAGAGTAACATACACATTGAAGATGGAGTAGATATACGGACGATAGATATTTGATATGAAAAAAGGAGCAAACCACACCAGGGCACCCGCCAACCACCCACAGAGTATCATTTTTCAAATTAAACTCAGTGTCACAATTTAGTTCTTGCTATTGATATCTTCTATTCCTTTTGTTTGATGTCGTTATTTGTTTGTTTGTTTGTCCTTCTTCCTTCCTTCATTCCTTCCTTTCTTTCTTTCTTTCTTTCTTTCTTTCTCTTTGTTTGTTTGTTTCTTTCTTTCTGTCTTTCTTTCGTTCTTTCTTTCTTCAGGTCTTTCTTTATGTCTTTCTTTCTTTCTCTCTTTCTTACTTTCTTTCTTTCTGTGTTAATTCCTATGGTTGTGCCAATTCTCAACCCATCCCTTTCCAGTTTGATTTTACCTCCCTTCCAGACAGTAATAGGCCATCACATTAAGGCAACATGCTCATTGTGGGTTGCTGGAATCTTTTTTTACGCTAGATCTGACCGACCCACAGTCTTCAGATTTTCGAGAAAACTCTGTCTGTCTGTCTCACCAGCCATTCATCCCTCCGTCTGTCGGTGTGTTTGTCTATCTGTCCATCTGTCCGTCTGTCCGCTGTATGTTTGTCCGTCCGTCCGTCCTTCCGTCCGCTTTTTCTGTCTTTCTGTCTGTCTGTCTGTTTGTTGAGCATTATTTCTTCTCTTGTTTTGTCATCAACTCTATCCCTCTGTCCACTGTTTCGTATAGAATTATGTCTGTTCATCTGTCCACCTATTTGTCTCTTAGTCTGTCTGTCTTGCTTTTCCCCAGCACTATTTCTATTTTTGACCATTATTTCTTCTCTTTCACTCATAAACTCTATTCCTCTGTCCACTGTCTGTATGTCTGTTCATCCGTTCGTCCGACTGTCTCTCTGTCTGTTTTGCTTTCCCCCGGTACTAAATGACCAGAGATACGGAAAATCAACAAAAAAAAATCAATAAAAATTAAAAAGCTTCCAAACAAAATGTCTACGAAAAATTTTACTGATAAAATGAAATGAATTTATTAAAAATAATGAAGTGGTGGAAAGAGCTGAAATTGAAGATATCAACACAACAGTAAAACGGAGAAGATGGACATATCTGGGACATGTTCGGAGAATGCCGAAGACAAGATTGCCCGACCAAACATGGCATTGGAAACCAATTGGAAAGAGAAATCGGGGAAGAAAAACTGGAAGCTATAGAGTATAATACAGGCTCAATAAAGGATGAGGCAATCACCCAGGGCCTAAATGAGCCGAAATTGGAGGACGTGGCCAGGTACAGACAAGCGTGGCGTCGAATGTTCTCCGCCTTATGTACCTGACGGTATAATGAGAGAGTAAGT
>NW_004799083.1:33458-34898 GCF_000002075.1 Aplysia californica | reverse complement strand
ACATAATAATAATATGACGGATGAAGTGGGAATGCGTGTGGTTTGGGTCCATCCCAACTGTTTGTCTGGAGGGAGCAAAATTGTCAGTGGGGTAGGGTAGGGTGTTCCAATTTCGTCACTACACATACCCCTACAGGCCTTTCCCAATTCCTCTTTAAGATAAGCTTAACTTTCTGCCCAATCAGACGGCTAAAAAACGCGGTGCATAATACTATCTATAATGCTGTCCAATGAAACAATGCGACACATCAGCGAGAGAGACGTCGGTACCCTCTGTTTACCAAGTAAAGTTCTGGATAAGGCGCCTTCAAACAATTATATATCATAACACAATTTTGTCATGAGAAAGCTCTCGTGACTGATTATGTGTACACCGATAGCTTTTTGTTAGGCCCGTCCACAACAGAGACATCCAAATGAAATTGAAGACCGGTTTGAATAAGTTATCTGTTAAAAAACTGTAAACTGTTTAACTAAGAATTATTTGAAAAAAAGTCCGAATTCAGTTTAATTTCTAGACAATAGGTTTATAGCGTTCTGTTTGGTAAAGTGTGTTGTTGCGATTTCTTCTTTTGTGTTTTGCTATTTTGTCATTGACTTTGTGTGTGTATAGTCTTAGCATAATAAGTTCATTGCCTCCTATGGTCAAACTATTGGTTAAAAACCCCCCAAAGGTTTTGGTAAAGAATTGAACGTAAATTCATTGACATGCATACTTAAATAAGGCAGCCTGTTCCCAAGAAATAGTTTGGCCGAGAAAGGTCGACAACCCTGATTCAGAAACGTTCTAACCAAATAGAAAAAAGGCCCGACGATCGCTCGTGTCTCCTTTCAAAATGCCCGAACTGTCACATGAAAATTGTAGACTCGTAATGTATTGTTCGCATACTTAGTAGTAGTTATAGTTTATGACCTGTCATTTGTTTACAATTCTCGCTGGGGGATTTTTTAGTTTTTGCTGGGGGAGGGGGGTAATTTTTTTAAATATTTCCAACCATTATTTCGACTATAAAAAGCAATGAACTTCAGTTAAGGTTATGGTTGTATGCCCAAAGTCTGTCCTGAGATTGCATGCACAACGTTAATTTCAACAAATCAGATGATGTAGATTTGTTAGGATTGTGCAAGGGGAAAAATAACCCAATTCGTAAAAAAAAAAAAAGGAACAAGTTTTGTCTGTCCGTGAGATCAAGATGGATATCTGTCCTCTGCATCTATTTATATTGTATTGACTCAGCGGCTCTTCGTCTGTTCGTGGCGTCGGTCCAAGATTGGCCACCTAATGTGGGAGTTGGGAGATGGAAATAGGGGGATGGTCTCTTACTTGAACAGTGAGTGAGTGGGTGACCCTCATGCGATTATGCTGTCCAGACGCAGAATGAGTAAGTCTGTCCGCCTGTGAGTAATACCGGTACATCGATGATTGCGTGTTCTTCTTCG
>NW_004799083.1:29515-30890 GCF_000002075.1 Aplysia californica | reverse complement strand
GGTTGTTTAAGTAAGAGTTTTATGGCGCTCCCACCCACGGTGAACACCATGTCTTTTCTTTCTTTAACGTGTGAAGTGTATTGTCGTTGTTGTTGTTGTTGTTGTGTTTTGTTGTAGCTTGTTGTGTTGTGTTGTGTTGTATTGTGTTTCTTTTGATGTTGTTGTTTTTTGTTGTTTCAGTAAGAGTTTTACGGCGCTCCCACACATGATGGACACCATGTCATTTCTTTCTTTAACGTGTGAAGTGTATTGTATTTGTTGTTGTTGTGTTGTTGTGTTGTTGTAGCAGGCTGCTGTTGTGTTGTGTTGTGTTGTGTTGTGTTGTGTTGTCCATCCACACAAAGTGGACACTGTCATCTCTTTTGTTTTCAACACGGCTCGGCAAGATGAAGTCGGTGTGTGGGTGGTGGTTGGCGGGTGCTCTGGTGTGGTTTGCTTCTTCTTTCGTATCAAACATCTATCGTCCTTATCTCCCCTTCTTCTTTTTTATGTTTGTTACTCTCTTGTAACACCTCTAATCTTCTGGCGCTCATATGACCGTAGGCAGTTGCGAGCGTCGAAAAACCTCTACTAAAACTAAAAATGGGTGTTCTGATGGGGTTGCTTCTTCTTTCCTATCAAACATCTGTCTTCCTTATCTCCCCTTCTTCTTTTTTATGTTTGTTATACGGGGTGCCCACTACGGCTGGATCGGGCCGATCGCCCGACTCGATCGCCTGAAACTGAAAACAAACTAGTTTGTTTTTGAGGCGACCGAGTCGGGAGATTGGCCGATCCCATCCGAAGTGGGCACCCCGTATTACTCTCTTGTAACACCTCTGATCTTCTGGCGCTCATATGACCGACATTATGCAGTTGCGAGCGTTGTTAAACCTCTACTAAACCAAAGTGGAGTGGACACCGTCATCTCTTTTCTTTTTCTGCACGGCTCGGTACGGTGAGGTAAAGTGGGTGGTGTATAGAGGGCGCCACTTGTAGGTCCTACTTCTTTAACCTCCCCTCTGTTATTTCTGTCTGTCTGTCTGTCTATTTGTGGGGGGGGTTTTCTCCAGCACTAGTTTACCGTTATTGTGTCGATGTGCTTCTCTTTACTTTAACAAATCGGCACAGTCATGATGGTAATCTTGATAATAAAATATGTGCGAACGGCGTCTTCAACATGTATGCATTATTAGTCAGTGAGCATACGCTCACCCATACATGCAAGTACACATTCTCTCTCCATCTCTCTCTCTCTCTTTGTCTCTCTCACACTCTCTCTCTCTCTCTCTCTCTCTCTCTCTCTCACACACACACATACCAGCAAGTACACACTCTCTCTCTCTCTTTCTTTCACTCTTTCTTTTTCTCTCTCTCTCTCACACGCACGCACACA
>NW_004799083.1:23286-24577 GCF_000002075.1 Aplysia californica | reverse complement strand
TAAGATACAAAATAATTTAAATATAAACTAATAGAAAGTGAAATAAAATGAAACAAAAAATAAGAAGAAAGAAAAAAAACTCCAGTTCCAAAGAAAGCTTTAAAAATTCGTTAGGGAACAAAGTTAAAAAAATAACCCCGCCCCACAAAAAAGCAAACAAGCAGGTATCCGTCTGTAAAATAGGCCCTACGCGAGGGTGGGGGGTGGGGTTGTTGAGAGGAGGAGGAGAAGAGGCAAACCTTATTTTCCCCGCATATCTCGGTTATTTCGTATGAAAGGGAGAGATAGATGTGCGCTCATTTAATGGCTTACTTCCCCGCTATCACGAAACATAACAGTCAGTCGAAGCAGCATCATAATTTCTTATTTCTTATCGAAGGAACGTAACTGTCTCGAATGGGACTAGTAAATTCGTGAGTTGTCTCTCTTTGAATACCATCGCCAAGATCATCGAGGTTACCCGCGAAAAGTACATACTCGGAGGGTGCAGACGAGGGAAGTCTTACGCTTACAGTCATTGATCGAGTCTGTCGGGGTTTATTTATAGATGGACTGATTCCGTCATTTGTTTGTAGTAGGTCCATGCAGTTTAGAATGAACAGCTGGTTTTTTGGTTTGTAGTAGGTCCATGCAGTTTAGAATGAACAGCTGGTTTTTTGTGTGTCGTTTTTTATTGGGGGGGGGTGTTGTTGTTTTTGTGTTTGAGTGAATGGTGGGAGCTGAGGTGCCTGGAGATGGTGGTGGTTGTTGGTTTCCTGTCTTTCTCTTATTATTGTTCTCCTTTCCCTTTTCCTTTTCCTACTCCTCATCTGTCCTGTTTTCCTCTCTCTCCTCGTCAGGAAGGTGCAATGCCTTTTCCTTTAAGTCTTCAACAAAAGACTAGATCTATATTATTATAGCTGATTTATGCAGGCTTCGTAAACTGAAGCAAGATGTGCTATAAGAATTAAAAGGCTGCTCATGCTCAATCTCTCCCCCCCCCCCTCCTACTGCACCCCGAACAAAAACATACTACAGCAAGAAAAACAAACCACTACTAGATCTATATGACAAGAAATCATTTTTGCTCTCCCTAGTGGTTGGCGTTCTTCGTAATCGGCTTTCAGCTCGTCCGTCCGTCGATTTTCTGCACAACTTATGGAGTCGTCCGTGGTTGTACAGTACATGTATTGGTTGGCTGATTCCAGAAATATCGACTGTGTTTGTGTGACCCATTTACCCACAGCCGCTGTCTTCGGTCAATCTATCTAATCTACTGTACCTCCCTCCTCCTCTCTCTCTCTCTCTCTCT
>NW_004799083.1:20139-22137 GCF_000002075.1 Aplysia californica | reverse complement strand
CCTCCTTCCTTCTCAGAGGAAAAAAACAACCGCCCCCCCCTCCCCCAACCCCGATAAATCGATGAATGGAGTACCCTCGATTCTAAAGAAAGATTATGACGTCAGTTGTTCCTGTAGTTGACGCGGATCTCGTGTTTTGCTTTAAAGCGACGCGAACTTTAATTGCAAAGTCGTTGTTTTGGTGGGTGCTGTGGTATGGTGTGGTTTGGTCCTTCGACTTTTCTAATATCTATCGTCCTTATCCCCCCTCCGTGGGTGGTTGGCGGTTGCTCTGGTGTGGTTTGCTCCTTCTTTCCTATCAAACATCTATCGTCCTTATCTCCCCTCGTTCTTTTTTATGTTTGTTACTCTCTTGTAACACCTCAAATCTTCTGGCGCTCATATGACCTTATGCAGTTGCGAGCGCCATAAAACCTTTACTAAAACTAAAAACTCGTGGTTAAATGATACTTACTGACTTACAGAGTCAATATTAAGTAAGTGCTGAAAGGTGGTTGTCTTTTTATGTCTTATACAGATGGCTGTTAGAGCAGGTTCGACTGTATTTTAATATTTGGTCTGATTCTCATAATGATTAATGTAAGGAGGGTGGTTAACGGGTGCTCTGGTGTGGTCTGCTTCTTCTTTCCTATTAAAAAAATTGTCGTTATCACTCCTTTAAAAAAAAAATTGTTACTCTCTTGTAATACCTCTCTAATCTTCGGCTCTTAATTGGCCGTATTGTGTTGTAAGTGCCGTCTCATTTTCATTATTTTTAAAATTCAGTTTGATTTTCATTAATGTAAGCCTTGCCCCCCCCCCCCCAAGCAACAAACATACAAAACAAAACAAACAAACACACACACACACACACGCTCACACAAATCAAAAACAACCCCTCTCCATCTCACCATTACCCCCCTGACCCCCACCCCGACCTCCACCCTCACTACAACAGTGATCGCCGTTCTTCCTGATATTTTAATACGCTACCAACATTCATTATTTTGTTTCTTCTTTTCTATCAAACATCTATCGTCCTTATCTCCCCCATCTTCTTTTTTTAAAATGTTTGTTACTCTCTTGTAACACCTCTAATCTTCTGGCGTTCATATGACCTCATGCAGTTGCGAGTGCCGTAAAACCTCTACTAAAACTAACTTAGCCTCACTACAACAGCGATCGCCGTTCTTCCTGATATTTAATACGCTGCCAACATTCATTATTTTGTTTTGTTTTGTTTTTTCTGTTGTCGCGCAATCGAATGCGAACTCCTTGAACTGACGGGTTTCCATTTCAAGGAGGAAAGAAACCGAGTGTCACGGCGTGGTGGAATCAGGCCGTCGTCAATTTTTTTGGCGTATGGGGTTATTGGTATCTTCTTAAAGATTGTTCATTTGCATTGCGTTTGGCGGAAAAATGCCCATCTATGCTGAACAGAAGTCGAAGTTTTTACGAATGAAGGAGGTCAGGGTCGCCTGGTTTCAGAGGTAAAATTAGCGAGTAAATGGCCGCCAAAATTTGGTAAATTCCATAGCCTGAGAGTTCTTGGAAATTTACATTTGTAGTGCCTTTAATCACTTTTCCCCCCAGTAAAATTAACACAAAAATGTGTTTTTAAAAGGATATAAAGGTGTTCAGCCATTAAAAAGAACATTGGAAAGAAAATTCCCCTTCACTACGAAAAAAAAAAAAGCGATTTCTTTGAGTTCAAATGCTCTTATTATTATTTTTATTATTTTGACGAGCGCCTGATTTCACCACGATGCCTCAAAAATCGATTTGAAGGTGAACGCGTTGTTGGTGTCGATCTGGAGTGGGCGATGGGCGGAGGAAGAAGGAAGCCCTTTGCTTTGAAAAAGCTGTGTGTTAAACGGGTGTTTTGTACGGTATTTAATGATTGTTCCAAGTGAGGCTGTTACACCAGTTATTGCGACGGCGAGCGGGTTTCTGGGCCTCTGTCTCTCCCCCCCCCTTCTCTCTCTCTCTCTCTCTCTCTCTCTCTCTCTCTCTCTCTCT
>NW_004799083.1:12517-13833 GCF_000002075.1 Aplysia californica | reverse complement strand
TCTGTCTGTCTGTCTGTCTGTCTGTCTGTCTGTCTGTCTGTCTGTCTGTCTGTCTTCGAGTGCCGAAGCGTGCCAACCGCTCCTTCTTTCCTATCAAACATCTATCATCCTTATCTCTCTTTCTTTTTTGTGTTTGTTACTCTTTTATAACATCTCTAATCTTGGGCACTTATATGACCTTATTGTTTTGCAAGTGCCGTAAAACTCTTAGGAAAACGAAAAGCCCCCGGCCCCCATTTGCCACTCGTACATAATCCACTGTCCTCGAGAACGATTTGATGCGTTTTCTTCCTTCAGAAGAGTCACGATTTATAATCGTGTCCCCGTTTCTATTTTTCCTATAATTTATCCACTTCTATTTTTCACATAATTTGTCCACTTCTTATTTTTCACTTAATTTCTCCACTTCTTATTTTTCACTTAATTTCTCCGCCTGAATTGAGGGTGAGCCGAGCCGTCCGAAATTTTGCTTTTCATCCGATATTTTTACTCGCTCACCATACTTTCTTCTGTTTATTTGTGCTCGCTTTGCTGTCTCATCATAATGCGCGTGTGGTTGACGGGGGGAGAGAGAGAGAGAGGGAGAGAGAGAGAGAGAGAGAGAGAGAGGGGGGGGGTTGGCGGGCCCTTCCCACCGGTGTTTCTATGTCTCTGTGTCTTTCTTGTTCCCCTCACTATAACATGGTCATTAGTTTGTCTGTGCCTGCTTTTTATTACTCAAACAAGCAAACAAATGACAATCGTACAAACATACAAACAAACGTACAAACTTCTTATTTCTCCAACAAGCAAACAAGCAACAATCATACACTCAAACATACGAACAGACTAACATACAAAGAAGCAGACAAATAAACAAACAGACAAACACACATAGAAACAGACAAACATGCAAAAAAAACAGACAAACATACAGAGAACTTGTCAAAAGCAAATAAATAAACAGACAAACATACAAAGAAACAGGCAAAAAAACAAACAAACAAACAAACAAACACACAAACATACAAAGAAACAGACAAAAGCTAGCAAACAAACAGACAGACAGACCTAAAACAAACGATCAGACAAACAGACAAGTAAATCCGGTGAGAAGTTTGGACTGTTTGGGCTCCATGAGGACACTCTCACCACCGTGTAGATCGATAGCTCTGTGCCTTAAAGTCAGGAGGGGTCAGTGAACTCAGCGGAGGCCCGAAGAACGAGGAGGAGAGCAGAAACTACACTAGCAGCGACGTTGATTGGTACAGATTAAAAAAAATAAAATTATCTGATTGTATCACATTTATTTATTTATTTATTTATTTATTTATTTA
>NW_004799083.1:11148-12417 GCF_000002075.1 Aplysia californica | reverse complement strand
GGTGGTATGTGTTTTACAGCGCTCGCAACTGCATTTATAAAGGTCATATTAGCGCGCTGGACACATTAATAATTTCAGTTTGGTAGGAATTTTTAATTGTGCCCGGGCGGGGGCCGAACCCTACTGTTATCGATTTTAGAACCGCCAAGGGATCTTTAACGTGTGCAACTAGCACAAAGGACCTACGGAATTTTTCGCCCTTGTCCTAGAAGGCTTGGGTGTAGTTCTTATCTACCATAAGATCAAGGGTGTGTATGAAAGGCAGCAGTGAGGAGTTTACAATGGCGTCTTAGAAGACGGACTTTCCCGAGATTAAATCTAAACGAAACTAATTTTAAAAAACTGAAAATTACACTACAGCGACTTCAGACTCCTTAATATAAATGTGCACCCTTTATATGATTCTGGATCACCTCTAATTCTGTCAAATTCGAAAGTTAAATGGTTCGCAAGTTTTAGACGACCAAAGTGACGAACTTTCACAAATATTATATTTATAGATTATACCCTCTTTGCGTTTTCTTTATCTTTCCTCCTTTTTTACTTTTTGTATTGCGCCCTATAGTAATTCATGTAGATCTAATCTTCGGCACTTATAATATTATTATTATGACCTAACTGGTTTGCAAGCGCCGTCGAAATCTTACTAAAAACCACAGCAAACGAAGATATAGACAGAAGGAGAAGGGGGTGGTTGGGACAAAACAGAAATCTGTAGGAGGAGAATGTGCCGTGCCAGTAGACTAGACTAGAACAATCTATTTGACCTGATTGTGTTGCAAGTGCTGTAAAACTCTTATTCAATTAAACGAAGATGTAGGAAGAAGGAGAAGGAGGTGGTGGTGGGGACAAAACAAAAATCAGTAGGAGGAGAATGTGCCGCGGTACTAGACTAGAATTGATGTATATCTACATATGACCTAATTGTATTGCAAGTGCTGTAATACTCATATTAAAATAAACCAAGATGTAGGAAGAAGAAGAAGGAGGTGATGGGGACAACACAAAAATATGTGGGAGGAGAATATGCCGTGTACTAGAATAGACTAGACTAGATCTACAGGACCTAATTGTGATGTAAGTGCCGTAAAACTCTTATTGAAGTAAGCAAACGAAGAGATGTAAAGAGAAAGAGGTGATGGGGACAAGACAAAAATCTGTAGGAGGAGAATGTGGCGCGCTTCTAGACTAGACGAGACTAGAATAGATCAGTGGCCAGGTTCTGATCGATTCCTCCGTGTGTGTGTGTGTGTGTGTGTGTGTGTGTGT
>NW_004799083.1:9554-10806 GCF_000002075.1 Aplysia californica | reverse complement strand
CCCCACAGTGCGTACAGATGCTTCGAACGCTGTAGATCTATGTATTTTGTAGTCCTTCTTCTAGGCTGCATGCAGCGATTTTCTGGACGCCGAAAACACAGTGAATTAGACAGTGTGTGCTCTGAGAAAGCCATTTTCTGCTGGAAAAGTCTCGTGGTTTTATATTTTTAATGTTTACTAAGATTTAACGAAGAGAAGGCTTGTATTCTTCCTTCCCCCCTTTGAAACACACGGGCATTCCTACAAAGAATAAAACGGGAACGCTAAATTCTGACGGCATTATTATAGCACTGCTTTCGTTTTCGGGATTGAGTGAGCGATACACTTTGTTTTGGTTTTTTTCGCTGGAAGTCTGTCGTTTTCTTTCGTGTTGGAAATTAAATTCTTGTTGCTTTTGAAAAGTCTACGTTACGTTACAGTACCATTCTTTTTTTTTTCTTGACTGAAAGAAGGACAGAGTTGTTGGACTATCTATCGTTTGGAACGGAGGACGAAGGAAGGAAGGAAGGAAGGAAGGAAGGCTGTAGTGTGTGACTTGTCGTTCGTTTGCACGCCGGCTTAGCTCTTATAGCTCTCAGCGGTGTCGTGGCACCAGACAGCAGGGGAGCTTATAGCTGCCTGGTCGACTGACGTCCTTTTCGGGAATTCGAAATGAAATGACGGTGAGATGATGATGATGATGATGATGATGATGATGATGATGATGATGATGATGATGATGATGATGGCTTGTATTGTTATATTATCTAGCTCTCTCAACATGTTGGTGGTGTTGGTAGGCTAGTGCTAGTGGTTAGTCTACCGGATTCGTAATCGTGAGATTGTGGGTTCGGGGGTTCGACCAGAGAGTTTACAGTAATACTATTACTGTAAACCCTCTCTGGTTCGACCCTCAGCTCGACCCAATGTTATTTTGTCCTTGGGAAAGGCACTTTACACGAATTTCCCAATGGCTTAGTCTCTTCGGAGATGGGTGTTAAACTCGGAGGCCCCCGCCACTTAAATAACCTAATTGTGTTGGTAAGGGCGTTGAACGTGTACCATTTAACCATTTTTAACATACTGAACTT
Organism: Aplysia californica; assembly: GCF_000002075.1. NCBI lineage: Eukaryota > Metazoa > Mollusca > Gastropoda > Aplysiida > Aplysiidae > Aplysia > Aplysia californica. Next base: position 9,736 of record NW_004799083.1, on the reverse strand, counting down.
CTATGGTCCTTGATTGGCCTGTGCTAGGTGCTGTTCTTAACGGCGGTATGCTCGTTTTTTTATGGCTCGGTAGAAAATGAGTATTGCTTTTGTGTGCTGGGTTGTACATGTCTTCTTTTGTTTGTGTGTCGGTTTTGCCGTCTGTCTGTCTGTCTGTCTGTCTGTCTGTCTGTCTGTCTGTC
>NW_004799083.1:6627-7713 GCF_000002075.1 Aplysia californica | reverse complement strand
AGATAGATAGATAGATAGATAGATAGATAGATAGATAGATAGATAGATAGATAGAGAGAGCCAGAGAGAGAGAGAGATAGATAGAAGTAGAACCTGAGTAAACCAGAGACAGAGATATAGGCCGAGATTTTTCGCCCAGCCGAAGGAAGCTTTCCTCACTTTCCTCCTCCGGCCGTGCAGCTCATCAGCGCGGGCGCGCGTGTCAATGATCAATTTGTTAATGAATATTTCATGCCTCGCCGTCCGCGGCCTTTTGTTAGGTGAAGGCGTTCGTGAACCCCCGGCGACTCGAAGGGATTTGATCTATCGCTGGATTGTGATGGCCCATGTCGTTAGCTCGTCGTTGGGCGCTCTGCCATGATCTAAATTGTGTCGGAGGGACGTAAAAAAAAAAAATAATGTCGTTTTGAATTTTTAAAGAAAAAAGCCTCTTGTAACACCTCTAATCTTCGTCACTTATAACTCTTACTAAACAAAAACATATCGTCCTTATCCCTCCCCCCCCCTTCTCTTTTGTGCTTGTTATTCTCTTGTAACACCTCTGATCTTTTGATGACCTAATTGTGTTACAAGTAACGTAAAATGCTTACTGAAACAAAATTGTCCTGCTTGCAGCTGGAGCCTCTCTGTTGTTTTCTTTTCTCCCTCTGGTGGGCCCAAGGACCTAACAACCACTACTGTAGAACCTCCTTTGGTGGGCTGTAGAGAAGAAGAGACCTTAGCCTTAGCAGAGCGCAGGCGGGGACGGATCGATCCGTCGCTGATCCCTGTTGCTGGCAGCCTTCATCCTAATCCAATCCTAGGATGTTTATAGTATGATCGGGGCTCCTTTCCGGGGTGCGTGGATAATGATCTATCTCTCTCGCTCTCGATGTCTCTGTGTCTCTGTCTCTGTCTCTGTCTCTGTCTCTGTCTCTGTGTCTTACTGTCTGTCTCTGTCTCCTTGTTTCTTTGTTTCTGTGTCCTACTGTCTCGTTATTTCTGTCTCTGTCACTGTCTCTATGTCTTACTGTCTTTTTGTTTCTTCTTTGTGTCTGTCTGTCTGTCTGTCTGTCTGTCTGTCTGTCTGTCTGTCTGTCTGTCTGT
>NW_004799083.1:2563-3821 GCF_000002075.1 Aplysia californica | reverse complement strand
TGTTTTAACGTCAATCGTGATCCTGCTCTTCCTCCTCCCCCTCTTCCTCCTCCCTCTCCTCTTCCTCCCCCTCCTCCTTATCATCCATACCATCTTCCCTCTCCTTCTCCTTCCTCCTCTTTATCCTCCATACCATCCTCTTTCTTCTCCAGCTCCTCCTTATCATCATCATTATTGGCGTTGGCGTTGTTTTCATCACCCTCTGTAACAACAACAACAACAACAACAACAACAACAACAACAACAACAACAACACAGCATCAGGCAACCGTGGTAGTAGCGACCGACAACAGTAGCAACCGACAACAGTAGCTGTAGCCAGGCAACAGACAATAGCAACCCCAATAGCCGTAGTTACAATGGAAAAAAAATTATTATTGTCACCACCTGCCTTCTTAGAAGGAACTGCGTATCGATGTGTAGATCAGAGATGCCAATTTTCCGGAAAAAATCTGGAAATCCGGATAAAACTGAAAATTAGGATTTCTGATATTTTCCGTATTTATTGCTTATTATACACCTCTATGTATATGTACTAGTATTCTAATCTCTTTGTGCATGTCATTTTGCACTTCATATGAATGTGATCTGTATATATAAGATGCACTTGCCAATCCCCCCTTTTCCCCCCAATAAAAGCCTCCTCAGCCAGTTGGCACCTCTGGTGCCGGTATTGGGGTTGTTGTTTGTTTAGAAAATCATGCATGCCTGGCAGTGTCTGGAAAGAGTTTGCTCTCAGTCGTCTATGCGAAGGCGGCAGGAATATATAAACTTTACCCCTATCCCCAATCCCTCAACTTTCGGGCTCTCTGTCGTGTCACCAGTTGGTATCATGGCTCGGCTATGGTGTGGGCAGCCCTCGTTCGAATTCCCAACGTGACGTATCTGATCTTTAAACGTTAGGGAAGATTTTAGGGTGGGCTCTCTTACTACTTGGTTCGGCCCTACCCTATCAAAGGATGGATGTTACATTGGGGGAATCCTTCCTCCTACATTGCCTAATACCCACTGCCCACTGGAGAATCGTAAAAAACCGATCTTCAACCGATCGCCCGATTCGTGGCCTGAAAGCAAACGCGTTTGGTTTTGAGGCTGCGAGTCCGGGGCGATCAGTTTGTGCCACGATGGTCGCTTTGCGCCTTCAATCTGGCTAGCCCCGCCTACCGAACAAAACAGCTGAACCGAACCGAACAGAACCGATCGCGCCATTGGGCACTCCCTATAACATTGTTGTCAGGGGGGGCGTTCCACACATACC
>NW_004799083.1:0-1125 GCF_000002075.1 Aplysia californica | reverse complement strand
CTCTTCCTTCTCCCCTGCCGGGATGTGGAGGAGGTGAATATCTGGACACACCAGGCCTAGAGCTGGAGCTAGAGCCGTACGTGGATTGAAAGTATAGAGCTGTCTATGATATTACGTCTAATGAACTATAGTCTGTACGTTCTTATACTAACCGTCTTCTCTGACCGTCTAGATTATAGTACAAGACCACCTAGTGGCTAGATACTTTGTGACTTACTGATTTCTTTCTTTTGTTTCTCTTTCTTTCTCTGACTAAGAAGTGGACGAGGTGAATATCTGGGCACACTAGGCCTAGAGCTAGAGCTAGAGCCGTACGTGGATTGATAGTAAAGAGCTCTGGCTATGATATTACGGCTAATGAACTATATAGTACAAGACCACCTTGTGGCTAGATACTTTGTGACTTACTGATTTCTTTCTTTTGTTTTTCTTTCTTTCTCTGACTAAGAAGTGGAGGAGGTGAATATCTGGGCACACTAGGCCTAGAGCTAGAGCTAGAGCTAGAGCCGTACGTGGATTGATAGTATAGGGTATAGAGCTCTGGCTATAATATTACGGCTAATGAACTGCATACAACAAGACCGCCTTGCACTTGCATGTAATAAAAGCAAAGACAGCACAGCCTACGTTGGGTATAGTATCTTTGATAATAGTGCGGAGATACTTACTGGGCGAAGTACTCGTAACGTTTGGGCACTGGTTCATCCTAACGAACTGTATATTATCCTACAAGACTGGGCTGATGCGAAGTATTCGTGACGTTTGGACTCTGGTTCTTTCTTTCTTTCTTTCTTTCTTTCTTGAGGGCTGGCTGTCAGTCTCGATTTGGACGTGTCCTTTTGGTTTTGCACCCAGCAACAATCCCCTTGAAGACCGGATCGACTCTCGGAGAGTAGTGAGAGCCGCTCTTCCCTGTGTGGAGTTGTGTCATTGTATGGTAGACCGATATGCAAGCTGCAAAGTGCACTTGTCGTTTTATGTATGCGTGCAGCTGATGAAGGAGGTGGGAGGAAGAAGGAATACGTGGGGGAGGAGGAGGTGGTGGTGCTTGAGGTGGAATAGGAAGAAGAAGTAGAAGAAGAAAGAATGAAAGAAGAAGAACAAAAGCAGCACCACCACCCTACA
>NW_004799082.1:36484-41074 GCF_000002075.1 Aplysia californica | reverse complement strand
ACACCAATCTGCGACCTTGTTCAGCCTGTCCTGTAGCATCCGTCCAACCGCTAGCCTATCGCGACCTTGTCCGTAGACCATCACATCATCTGCAAATGTGAGGATTCTTCCTGCTCCACCTACACTGATCCTGGCAATTTTGGATGTCTATATGTTGAACAGAACCGGTGATAATGCTGATCCTTGTGGCAGTCCTGAGGCAATCACTATTGGGTCTGACATCCATCACCCACTTCTCAGCACCACCTTCCTCTCAAACAGAGCTTCGGAGATCCATTGTATCAACCAGGGGTCAACGTCCATTTCCATCAGGAGATCCATGAGCTTGCCGTAATCAACTCGGTTGTAAGCATCCTCTAGGTCTATAGCAGCCATTGCTGTCTCCTCCTTTGTCTGGAAACCTTCAACTACATCAACGGCTAACACCGCCGTGTTTGTGCAGGTGTCTGTCCCTGGTCTGTAGCTTCCAAGGCCGTCTGGGAGGAGCTTTTTCCTCTCTAGGTAATTTGCCAGCCTTTTGGCCACAATCTTTTCCAGGATCTTCCCGTACGTGTTCTGCATGGTGATGATTCTGTATCCCTTGATGTTGGAGTGGTCTTTGCCTTGTTTAGGAAGAGGCATGAGGTAGCTGTGTAGCCACTCCTCTGGGATCTTTTTTTGTTTCAGTAAAGTTTGTGGTTAAAGTTTGTGTACTTTGATATATGTGAAGGGTTCTCATTGGGAGCACGGCCTAGAGCCCTTCCCCCGTCACGGTATGTTGACACAGGGTGTACCAGTCCCAGCACTGTCCTCACTGGGAGCACAGCCTAGAGCCCTTCCCTCGTCACGGTATGCTGACACAGGGTATACCAGTCAGAGCACTGTCCTCACTGGCCATCAGAAAAAATGTCACAGCCTGTAAAGTTATTAAAGTTAAAACCTTGATACTTCATCTGGTCTTACTTGGTTGTTCAACCGTAAGCTGGCGTTTTATTTTTAAAATGATGTATTTGTGTGTGTGTGTGTGTGTGTGTGTGTGTGTGTGTGTGTGTGTGTGTGTGTGTGTGTGCATGCTTGTGTGCGTGCATGCATGCGTGCGTGCGTGCGGTGTGTGTGGGTGAGTTTGTGTGTAGATCTGCTGAAAACATGGAAATTCTAACCGGTACCATTGAATTCTTTCAAGTTTACCAATACTGACTCCCAAAACTCTAAAACACAGTTAGAATGTCCACCTTTCCAGCTGTAAATCCATTTCCATCACCAAAGGCACAGGTTGAAATGAAGTCAAATAGTAAGAGTCTAAATAGGGTACAAAAATGCGCATAAACTGGCGAAATAATTTGTTTAACAGTTAAAACAGTTTCTGCAGAACTGATCACAGAAATAACTTCTACAGAAGTTCATTTGTGGTTACAGTGAGATGCCACAGATATGTGCGGCGTGTCATCATTTTTTTCCCCTTGTCGTGAATTTGTGGGATGTTGCAGACAAGTGTTCAAATGAATGTTTCCTCAACTGCAAAAGAAATATTTTACTTATTGACTGAGGTTTGAATATACTCCTTCTTCTCCAGGTTTTGAGGAATGGTTGTGGGGAAATAACGGTAAGCAGGCGACCCACCTCCCAAGAAACTTCCAGGCCCTGAAAAAATAACTGTCCTCTTTTGCAGCTAAGTCGATGTGGAAATAGCAATATCATGCTTTGCAGGGATGACACTAAAAGACCCATGGAAATGGACTCATGTATAGGCTAGATTTGTTTCTTTGTCGACTATCTCATAGAAATATACATGTGCTCGACTGTATTTCCAAGCAATAAATGTAACCTCATTTTTTGGGTGGGCCTTCAGAAAAATGTATCTGCTTTGAATATTCAGATTTCTTTTTAATATTCCTGTTGTTTGAAAGTAAACAATTGCAATTGCAGATGAAACTCGTATTCTTTTTTGTCTTGTGTCAATTAAATCTAAATACGTACATTGTATTATATTCTTCCTACTTTGTCTTGGGTTGAAACTACCAAATAAACACAAATTCAAATAGTTCTATGTTGACATGCTTTTTTTTGGTCGAATGTATGTAGCAAAGGTGCTTGCCTGGCGGGATTCCCTTGGAGCACACCCAGAAAATCCGAATTAGCCACAGTGTATACTGATGCCATGCAAAACAATCCCATCTGTTCCCTTATTGTGGGCATATCACTGTACAGCTGATCGGTTGCCAATTTGTTACAGACATTCCACACACATACTGCGTACGTCAGCAATGTCGGGCAACCTGAACAAGGTCTTTAAAATCGAAACTCCCCAAACTCTGCATGTGTGGACATTTTCTATGCTATTATGCACTTAGAATGAAAAAGAAATGATGTCCACACGTACATATTTGGGGAGAGAAATGGATGGATAAGTGTGGTACTGAAATGACACTGAGGTCTAGCACATTACCTGGTCCAGTTTGGACTTTACTACACCCTTCTGGACATTAAGTATGCAATATATCAGAGGCAGAGCGCTTGGTCCCCTTGTGGGGCACCAGAAGGTTGAGAATGTCTCCAAAAGACCACATGGAATAAGTGTCAAAGTGGCAACCCGCGAGCATCTTGCTGACAATGAGAAACAAGTTTGTGAGTCGCTCAGCCACTTTACCGGCTGGCTAGTCTAGTGTGGAGTTTCTAACTTTCAACAAATCTATCTAATTTTAGGCAGAATATGAGTTCTGAAAGAATTTTCTTGACCATCAATGACCATAGAAATAAAGTACATGTAATGAATCCAAACTTTACAAATAGTAAATGTTTGAGGTTCTTGGAGAGGATTAGCTGCCTAACAGGCTAACACCAGGGTCAGATGACCGGCACACAAGGCTTTGTTTGTCTGACAAGTTATGGGTGGAAGACAACATTGGTCGGCTGATCACCGAAACTGTTGAAAGGAATCGAACAAGGCCACCAATGTGTGAAAATATACACATTTGAACTTCACGAATGAAAATCCCACAAAAAACCCTGTCCAAGAACCCGCTTCTTTCCGTTCCCAAGGAGCGGGTTCTTGGCCAGCTTGTAGAAATCATTAATGAAAACATTCTTACCTTAGAGGCCTAAATAACATCACTGGCAGAACATATTTAGGCTACTCCTAAGGCTAGCTCACTGCTTCGTAGAGTGAGAAGTTATTAAGAAGGAGGCTGTTAAAAAGAGAGAGAGGGGGGGAGTGGTGGGTGAAGAGAGAGAGAGAAACAGAGAAGAGGGAGAGAGACACACAGAGAACGAGAGAGAGGGAGAGAAAGAGAGAGAGAGAGGGAGGGAGAGAGAGAAAGATTGTAGGGAGGGCACAAACATTAACATATCAGTCTGGGATGAAGGACAGAAAGGAACAGACGAGTTTGTTACAACGCCCCCAACTGATTGGACTTTCATTTCAGATGTGTTGTTTTTAAATATTCGAATAGGGTCTTAAAACGGGAGAATATAGATCTACCCATGACCGTTGAAATCTGACAGGCACGGTTTCAAAGTAAATGTTTTATACTAAAAGATACCGTATCAAAATACAATGTAGATCTAACCTATTGTCGCGTCCCTGGTCATTAAATAGATTTAGGCGTACCTTGTAATCTTCTTACTATTTTAAAAAAAAGAATGTATGACAACATACTGCGCCACCATGAAACAATTCAGGTCGCACCAGCCTGAGTCACTACTTTCAATGTACCCCTGTGGAACAATCGACCATACACAACAGTAAGATCGACCCCCACCTCAGGGGGGACTTAGGTCACTGATACAACGTTTTTATTTCATTTTGTAGCTTGAAATTTTGGTCTCAAATTTTGGTTTGTTTTGAAAAATATTTACCACTGAACATTGCTTGATCAAATTCACGTTATGTAAAACAAAAAAAAGACGTTTTTCTAACAAATTCAACAAACATGCTTGTTCTCATTTCCTCATTTCATTTCGTGGTATTTTTATGTCGTTGTAACAGTTGTAATATACGGGAAATGATAATAAATACAATTATTTTGTATTTTCTCAGTTACTTCCCTTGAAACTCTGCAAGCTGTTACCACAAAATCACAATCAGTGAGCAGAGCGCATTCAACACAGTGATGTGTGACAGAATTTATCCTGCCCACAGATTTGGGCAAGACTAACTTAACCAATGGGTTAGCCTGATTTTTTTAAAGGGTGTATTACTCTGGAGGTCAACCACATTTACAGGGAGGTCCAAAGGAAAACAATCAAAATGTTACCAACTTAAAGGGAAATAATCGGCCATCTGTGAGCCTATTTCAACAAAACTTAGAACAAAGAAATTTCAGCCAGGAAGTCAAGTTTATAACTATGAAGAAAAGCAATCAGCATGTTCGTGAAATATCAAGTTTTAACAATTTTAACCAAAATTGGATGAAACCGAAAACTTTTTGGTTAAAGAGTCCAGCAGAGAGGGTTGGTGTCCAGCTACAGTGGCATGACCAGTGACTTCTGGTTTCTGGGCGAGAACGGTAAAACAACGACCCCCCTCTCCTCACCATGTGTCTCTCTCTGTCTCCCTCTGTCTCTCTGTCTCCCTCTGTTTCTCTCTCTCTCTCTCTCTCTCTCTCTCTCTCT
>NW_004799082.1:34552-35725 GCF_000002075.1 Aplysia californica | reverse complement strand
AGAGCGAAAGAGAGAGAGAGAGAGAGAAAGAGAGAGAGAAAGAGAGAGAGAGAGAGAGAGAGAGAGATTGTAGGGACAGAACAAACATTGACACACTCTTTCATTACTCTTTTCAGTCTGGGATGAAGGACAGGAAGGAACAGACGAGTTTGTTACAACGCCCCAACTGATTGGACTTTCATTTCAGATGTGTTGTTTTTAAATATTCGGATAGGGTCTTAAAACGGGAGAATATAGATCTACCCTATACCGTTGAAATCTGACAGGCACGGTTTCAAAGTAATTGTTATATACTAAAAGATACCGTATCAAAATACAAAGTAGATCTAACCTATTGTCGCGTCCCTGGTCATTAGATAGATTTAAGCGTATCTCTATAAAGCAACCATCTTATTATTGTAAAAAAAAGAATGTATGACAACATACTGCGCCACCATGAAACAATTCAGGTCGCACCAGCCTGAGTCACTACTTTCAATGTACCCCTGTAACCAATCAATCTTACACAACAGTAAGATCGACCAATTGTGAGGGGAGACCTAAGGTCATTGATAGAGAGTTTTTGTTTCGTTGTGGATCTATAAATTTTGATTGCAAACTTGGGTTTGTTTGGAAAAATATTTACACATAAACATTCCGTTATCAAATTAACTGTGTGTAAAAGAGAAGTTTTTCTAACAAATCAAGCAAGTATTCCAATTCTAGTTTCACTGCGTGGAATTTTTATGTAATTGTGAAAGTTGTAATATACTGAAATTAATCATAAATACAATTAGCTCGAATTTTCTCAGTTACTTCCCTTGAAACTCTGCTTGCTGTTATTTTTCAACCAGTGCCCCCAGCAGTGAGCAGAGCACGTTCAACAGTTGGATGTATGAGAGAGTTTCTCCTGCCCAGACATTTGGGTTGGGCCCAACTAGCTTCACCTACTGGTTAGCCTGACTTTTTTAGTTGTCTGTGACTCTGAAGATCAACCATATTTTCTATTCACAGGGAGGTCCAAAGAAATGTAAAAAAACGGGACCCACACAAAGGGCAATAACTCGGTCATCGCTGAGCCTATTTCAACCAAACTTTGAACAAAGAAATTTCCACAAGGAAGTCAAGTTTGCAAATATGAGGAAAATCAATCAGCATGATCGTGGTATATTAAGTTTTAAAAATTTAAACCAA
>NW_004799082.1:31010-34452 GCF_000002075.1 Aplysia californica | reverse complement strand
CCTTCATGTGCACTGGTATCCACCTAGCATAGTGGGTATGATCTAGTGCGTGGAACACTGTGACCAGCTCTGTCAGAGCATCGAGGTACATCATCAAAGATCCCTGCCTGAGAGAACGCACATACACTAGAACCAACAGTTCTTGTTCCAGCACAGCTGCCCAGTAGCGAAACTGGGAGATGTTGTCTCGTCTCTGGCGTCACCAGTCTTCAAACGCAGGAATGTCCTCTGCATCTCTGGTTTCTCCCAGACAGTAGTGGTAGTAGGCATGGTGTTGCAGGATGTACAGTGCTGCTGTAGTCACTTGATGTGCTCTTCTTGTGCGCAAGACATGAGATGCTCGCAGGAATGAGTCTGCTGTCCTTGCTGTCACAATTTCGGCTTGTACAAGTGCTTGCCACCCAACCACTTCCTTGCAGCGAGTCCCCCAGTGTTTTCAGTACTGCCATCTCTATGTGGAGACCACCAAACAGCACCACTATATGGTCTTCACCCTAACTCTCTGGCCACTTCCACTGTATCTGCTTGGCCAAAGCAAACAGTTGCTGATCCAAGGTGACCATTGGTGTCTGTCCAGGATTCAGGTGTTCTACAGCTTTCTTCACAACGTCCATTGAATGCTTGATCATTGTCACAGTGTGGGCACTTTCCAGGAAGAGTGGAAGCAGCGACGTGGGGCAGATGCCTCTACCCTCTGGTTGCTGTCGGCTGGCATGAAATGCAGCCCAAGATGTGTTTTCATTGTCCACTGTACTAGTGTTGTCTCCCAGGGCGTGTTTTGCATTGCCTAACCAATGGTATTCTTCATCAGTCTACTGTTTGAAGTCTCCTCTGGTCAATGACGCTCCTCCAGCAGCTGGAACAGGCGACGTCTTGATGCTGCTAGTGACAGGGGGTACATCAGTATAATAGTGCGGCAAAGGGGCGACAGTCTTGGACCGTGCATCCCCAGATTCTCCAGCAACGAATGTGCTCTGATTTACTCCTTCACCAGTGTAAGAAGGATGTTGTACGAGGGAGATAGCGGCACCTTGGAAAGAGTCTTTTGATGTTGTTGCACTTGGATTGTGATCTATGTTATCTACAGCGGCAATTGTGAACTCTTCGCCACGTACTTTTGGAGGTCAGACCACTTGGTCTCTGTAAAATTGTTGGCAGACATGGTTGCCCATCTCTGCTGAGAGCTGGAACACTCTATCATAAGAGATGCTCAGGCCAAGGTGTGACAGTCTGTCGACCAGTTCCTTCTTGTGTGTATGAACATGCAACATCATCCCAATGTATGTTGGAAATGGGGTCTCCTGTGCAACACTGTGCCTGACACAGGTGGATGATGTGGTGCCACGTGTTCGCTTGTGTTTTTCGCAGTTGAACTTCAGTATCTAGGCTGCGGTAATTGCTGCAGGGTTAGTGTCTGCCATCTGGTCCTTGATGCTGGGTCTCTTTAGGATAATGCTGACTAAGGCAAGCAGCAACGGTTGCAACAGATTCTTCTCGGCATCCTCCAGGGAATCCTGTGAAGGGTTTGGCTTCTCCAAACATGTGACGGCGACAAGATAACGACGAATGTAGATCGAGAAGCTGCCATGTAATGTAAAGCAGCCACTTTGAAATCCAATATGGCCACCCATTAGTACAAGTACGTAATGCAGATTGTTACCATTGGCTTGCTTGACCCAAAAAACATACATTTAGACATCAAAATGAAGTCAATAGCAGCATTAGACCCAGAGATAATTACTAATGTAGATTTCAATTGGCGGCCATTTTGAAATCCAATATGGCGGCCCCGTAGTAAAAATAGGCAATGCAGATTGCTACCATTGGATTCCTTGACCACGAAAACATATATTTAGACACCAAAATGAAGTCAATAGCAGCATTTGACCCAGAGATAATCGCAAATGTAGATTTCAAATGGCGGCCATTTTGAAATCCAATATGGCGGCCATTAAGAGAGAAATCCGAGTGGCCCAATATCTGAAAATGATTTCAATATGTTAATGTACATTTGTGCCAAGTTTGGTGCTTGTATCACAAAATGCACAATAGGTTTGCTAAGCGGCCCCACTATGTAAGGAATCAACCGTATACATCAGTAGGGTCGACATAAGATAAGGGGAAGACCTAGGATACAATTCAAATGTTCCTGTTATATCATCCATCCTTAAATTTTGTTTTCAAACATGGGTTTGCTTGCATAAATATTTACACATGTACATACGTTTATTAAGTTCACTTTGTGCAAAAGAGAAGTTTTTCTAACAAATCAAGCAAGCATGCTAGTTCTCCTTTCATTGTGTAGTATTTTTATGTAGCTGTCGAAGAGTGTAACATGCGAAAAATCATAACAATTACAGTTGGCACATATTTTCTCAGTTACTTCCCTTGAAATCCGTGACAACAGCAATGAGCAGACCTCTTTTAAGCTGCGCTTCCATCTATATATATAATTTATCGTTCCCCAAGATTTGGGCCCAAGACTGTCATTTTAGCATTGTCTTTTACTCGAAAGTTTAACCAGGTCCATAGGATGTTCAAAAAAGTATTTGTTTAAAAAGGACCCACTTAACAGGGCAATAATTCGGTCATCTCTTCACCAATTTCAACAACATTTCCAACAACAACAAAAATTCAGCCAAGAGGTCGTCGACTAAGTAAATAGGAAGAAAATCAATTGACGTGGTTGAGAAATGACAAGTTTTAAAAAGTTCAACCAAACTGGGGAAAAATTCAAAACTTTATTTCTAAAGAGTGTTCAGCTACAGGGGCGTGATCGGTTCGTTCTGGTTTCAGGACGAGAACGGTAAAACCACAACAGTCACATCAGATGGATATCTCACCGTGCTGAGAAAGTTTAGGAGAAGTTTGGGGAGGAGAAGGTGTTATGTTGTTGAGGAGGCCTGGTTCCTGTGGGATGGGGCCACACCCCACACGTCAAGAGTGGCTCTTGTATGGTGCTGTTCAAATGTAACCTTACACCTCTTTTGGGACTCCCCTCCCCCGCCCCCACCCCAAATCCCTGCCCTCTTTACACTTTTCTTACATTTGCCTCCCCCACCAACCCCCACCCCAAATCCCGAAATATTACATTGTTTGCTTATAATGATATCAATATATGACATTTACATTGAACAAATCCGTGTTACAACCATTGTTCTACGCGCATTATATAAAATTCATAAAAAAAACAGTTTTACATTCGCAAAAAAATAACAGAGTAAATCATTCAAGCAAAATATTGCATACACTCTTTCTTATTAATTAGGAAAAATTTGACACTCATGTCAGAAAGGTTTGGAGAACGCCTATCAGTGTATAGTGGTAGTGGTAGTGGCAGATGTAGTGGTAGTGGTGGTAGTGGTAGTAATGGTAGTGGTGGTGGTGGTGGTAGTGTAAATGTTAAAGCCACAGACACATTATCAACTATCTATAAAGGTAA
>NW_004799082.1:29837-30859 GCF_000002075.1 Aplysia californica | reverse complement strand
GACAGACAGACAGACACGCAGACAGGCAGACAGGCAGACAGACAAAGAGACAGAGACAGAGAGAGATAGAGAAAGACAGACAGAGAGTCAGATTATCGATACGGCACAATTATAAACCCACACTTTCCATGCCCTTTTCAGTCTGGGTTGAACGAAAGGAAGGAACCAACAAGTTTAATAATATACGACCCAACTGAGTTGACTTTCATTGCGACATAGCGAATGTGTTTTAAAAAAATATCGGATAGGGTCTATGGCATACAGACTTGATCTACGAATCAAACAAAATTATAATTTTTAAAAAAAAGGTGTATCAATGTATGACAACATACTGCGCCACCATGAAACAATGCAGGTCGCACCAGCCTGAGTCACTACTTTCATGTAGATCTACCTCTGAAGGAATTTTAGTAGGAAGTCAACCATACACATCAATAGTGTATGGTTGATATCCTACAGGGTACATTAAAGTAATGACTCAGGCTGGTGCGACCTGAATTGTTTCAAACATGGGTTTGCTTGTATAAATATTTACACATGCACATACGTTTATTAAATTCACTTTGTCCAAAAGAGAAGTTTTTCTAACAAATCAAGCAAGCATGTTAGTTCTCCCTTCACTGTGAAGTATTTTTATGTAGCTGTCGAAGAGTGTAACATGCGAAAAATCATAACAATTACAGTTGGCACATATTTTCTCAGTTACTTCCCTTGAAATCCGTGACAACAGCAATGAGCAGACCTCTTTTAAGCTGCGCTTCCATCTATATATATAATTTATCGTTCCCCAAGATTTGGGCCCAAGACTGTCATTTTAGCATTGTCTTTTACTCGAAAGTTTAACCAGGTCCATAGGATGTTCAAAAAAGTATTTGTTTAAAAAGGACCCACTTAACAGGGCAATAATTCGGTCATCTCTTCACCAATTTCAACAACATTTCCAACAACAACAAAAATTCAGCCAAGAGGTCGTCGACTCAGTAAATAGGAAGAAAATCAATAGACGTGGTTGAGAAATGACA
>NW_004799082.1:26265-29737 GCF_000002075.1 Aplysia californica | reverse complement strand
GTCCTTCATGTGCACTGGTATCCACCTAGCATAGTGGGTATGATCTAGTGCGTGGAACACTGTGACCAGCTCTGTCAGAGCATCGAGGTACATCATCAAAGATCCCTTCCTGAGAGAACGCACATACACTAGAACCAACAGTTCTTGTTCCAGCACAGCTGCCCAGTAGCGAAACTGGGAGATGTTGTCTCGTCTCTGGCGTCACCAGTCTTCAAACGCAGGAATGTCCTCTGCATCTCTGGTTTCTCCCAGACAGTAGTGGTAGTAGGCATGGTGTTGCAGGATGTACAGTGCTGCTGCAGTCACTTGATGTGCTCTTCTTGTGCGCAAGACATGAGATGCTCGCAGGAATGAGTCGGCTGTCCTTGCTGTCACAATCTCGGCTTGCACAAGTGCTTGCCACCCAACCACTTCCTTGCAGCGAGTCCCCCAGTGTTTTCAGTACTGCCATCTCTATGTGGAGACCACCAAACAGCACCACTATATGGTCTTCACCATAACTCTCTGGCCACTTCCACTGTATCTGCTTGGCCAAAGCAAACAGTGGCTGATCCAAGGTGACCATTGGTGTCTGTCCAGGATTCAGGTGTTCTACAGCTTTCTTCACAACGTCCATTGAATGCTTGATCATTGCCACAGTGTGGGCACTTTCCAGGAAGAGTGGAAGCAGCGACGTGGGGCAGATGCCTCTACCCTCTGGTTGCTGTCGGCTGGCATGAAATGCAGCCCAAGATGTGTTTTCATTGTCCACTGTACCAGTGTTGTCTCCCAGGGCGTGTTTTGCATTGCCTAACCAATGGTATTCTTCATCAGTCTACTGTTTGAAGTCTCCTCTGGTCAAAGACGCTCCTCCAGCAGCTGGAACAGGCGATGTCTTGATGCTGTTAGTGACAGGGGGTACATCAGTATAATAGTGCGGCAAAGGGGCGACAGTCTTGGACCGTGCATCCCCAGATTCTCCAGCAACGAATGTGCTCTGATTTACTCCTTCACCAGTGTAAGAAGGATGTTGTACGAGGGAGATAGCGGCACCTTGGAAAGAGTCTTTTGATGTTGTTGCACTTGGATTGTGATCTATGTTATCTACAGTGGCAATTGTGAACTCTTCGCCACGTACTTTTGGAGGTCAGACCACTTGGTCTCTGTAAAATTGTTGGCAGACATGGTTGCCCATCTCTGCTGAGAGCTGAAACGCTCTATCATAAGAGATGCTCAGGCCAAGGTGTGACAGTCTGTCGATCAATTCCTTCTTGTGTGTATGAACATGCAACATCATCCCAATGTATGTTGGAAATGGGGTCTCCTGTGCAACACTGAGCCTGACACAGGTGGATGATGTGGTGCCACGTGTTCGCTTGTGTTTTTCGCAGTTGAACTTCAGTATCTAGGCTGCGGTAATTGCTGCAGGGTTAGTGTCTGCCATCTGGTCCTTGATGCTGGGTCTCTTTAGGATAATGCTGACTAAGCCAAGCAGCAACGGTTGCAACAGATTCTTCTCGGCATCCTCCAGGGAATCCTGTGAAGGGTTTGGCTTCTCCAAACATGTGACGGCGACAAGATAACGACGAATGTAGATCGAGAAGCTGCCATGTAATGTAAAGCAGCCATTTTGAAATCCAATATGGCGACCCATTAGTACAAGTACGTAATGCAGATTGTTACCATTGGCTTGCTTGACCCAAAAAACATACATTTAGACATCAAAATGAAGTCAATAGCAGCATTAGACCCAGAGATAATTACTAATGTAGATTTCAATTGGCGGCCATTTTGAAATCCAATATGGCGGCCACTTAGTAAAAATAGGCAATGCAGATTGCTACCATTGGATTCCTTGACCACGAAAGCATATATTTAGACACCAAAATGAAGTCAATAGCAGCATTTGACCCAGAGATAATCGCAAATGTAGATTTCAAATGGCGGCCATTTTGAAATCCAATATGGCGGCCATTAAGAGAGAAATCCGAGTGGCCCAATATCTGAAAATGATTTCAATATGTTAATGTACATTTGTGCCAAGTTTGGTGCTTGTATCACAAAATGCACAATAGGTTTGCTAAGCGGCCCCACTATTCTGAAGTTTCACCGTATACATCAGTAGGGTCGACATAAGATAAGGGGAAGACCTAGGATGCAATTCGAATGTTCTTGTTAAATCATCCATCCTTAAATTTTGTTTTCAAACATGGGTTTGCTTGCATAAATATTTACACATGTACATACGTTTATTAAGTTCACTTTGTGCAAAAGAGAAGTTTTTCTAACAAATCAAGCAAGCATGCTAGTTCTCCTTTCATTGTGTAGTATTTTTATGTAGCTGTCGAAGAGTGTAACATGCGAAAAATCATAACAATTACAGTTGGCACATATTTTCTCAGTTACTTCCCTTGAAATCCGTGACAACAGCAATGAGCAGAGCCTCTTTTAAGCTGCGCTTCCATATATATATAATTTATCGTTCCCCAAGATTTGGGCCCAATTAGCTAAACCTGTTTCTTTAGACTGGCATTTTTGCATTGTCTTTTACTCAAAAGTTTAACCATGTCAACATGACGTTAAAAAAAGTATTTTTTAAAAATAGACCCACATAACAGGGCAATAATTCGGTCATCTCTTCACCAATTTCAACAACATTTCGAACAAAAAAAAATTCAGCCAAGAGGTCGTCGACTCAGTAAATAGGAAGAAAATCAATAGACGTGGTTGAGAAATGACACGTTTTAAAAATCTCAACCAAACTGGAGTAAAACACAAAACTTTATTTCTAAAGAGTGTTCAGCTACAGGGGCATGACCGGTTCGTTCTGGTTTCAGGACGAGAACGGTAAAACCACGACAGTCACATCAGATGGATATCTCACCGTGCTGAGAAAGTTTAGGAGAAGTTTGGGGAGGAGAAGGTGTTATGTTGTTGAGGAGGCCTGGTTCCTGTGGGATGGGGCCACACCCCACACGTCAAGAGTGACTCTTGTATGGTGCTGTTAAAATGTAACCTTACACCTCTTTTGGGACTTCCCTCCCCCGCACCCCCCTCCCCAAATCCCTGCCTTCTTTACACTTTTCTTAAATTTGCCTGCCCCACCCACCCCCACCCCCAAATCCCGAAATATTACATTGTTCGCTTATAATGTTATCAATATGACATTTACATTGAACAAATCCGTGTTACAACCATTGTTCTACGAGCATTACAGAAAATTCATAAAAAACAGTTTTACATTCACAAAAAAAATAACAGAGTAAATCATTCAAGCAAAATATTGTATACACTCTTTCTTATTTAATTAGGAAAAATTTGACACTCATGTCAGTAAGGTTTGGAGAACGCCTATCAGTGTATAGTGGAAGTGGTAGTGGTAGTGGTGGTAGTTGATGTAGTGGTGGTAGTTGATGTAGTGGTGGTGGTGGTGGTAGTGGTGGTGGTAGTGGTAGTGGTGGTGGTGGTGGTGGTGGTGGTGGTAGTGGTGGTG
>NW_004799082.1:23101-26020 GCF_000002075.1 Aplysia californica | reverse complement strand
GTAGAGCGAGTTTTTGCGATATTAATACACGGTTTTCCCGTTAATACATATATATATATATATATATATATATATGTATATATATATATATATTACACACATAATTTGAGCTATGCCAAAACGTTTTATAGGATGCCTAATTGCCCTGTACAAATTTTCTCACAACAGTGTCTGTCATCGAAATTTATACAAAATTGCCACTGTGATCCCCAAAACCTTGTTATCGAAGTCTTCAAGATATTTTTTTGTGTTTTAGGGGGAGGTAACTATCATCTTCTTTTTAGCCTACCCCGACTTCCTGTTTCCGCTTTCGTTTTCTGAACCGGTTACTTTGATAACACTGTGAAGCAAATTTGCTTCCTGTCCTATGGAAGAAAGATGCTGGAAGCAGCTTTGTTGAAGAATGCTCAACCAGAGTCAAGCAGGCCTTACTCCACTCGCTGTGTGAGACCTCCGACTACTAAAGGTTAGTCGATAATAAACTCTATTGTCGTAAGTCGAGTGACCGATTAGTGATTATTAGATCTATAATCTATATCTAAATCTAGATCTAGATCTAGATCTATAATCTAGATCTAGATCTAGATCTAGATTAATCTAGATTCTAGATTAGATAGCCTAATCACTGACCACTGCCAAAAAGCCAGAGAAGACGTAGCCTAGATCTAGATTCTAGATCTAGATCTAGGCCTATGTGTAGTGTTGTGACTGAAGAATGTCACTCATCGATGATTATAAAATCGATTGTCCTCATTATGCCACTATGCCATGGTGACAATAATGATAATAATGAATCAGAATTAATACTCAAGATCCTCTTTCGAAGTGGCTAGCCGTACTTAAGTACGCCTAGACTGAGAGTCTAGCCGTACTTAAGTACGGCTAGACTGCCAGTCTAGCCGTACTTAGATCTAGGTTTGGCCCTATCGACTCAAGCCTGTTAAGTACACAGGTCTCATTAGATCTAGATCTAGTAATTATTCAGGTTCAAATGCATGCAAGTCAGTAAGGCACCTTTTGGTTTTGTCTGGAATACAAATACTTTAGGCATTGCAAACTAAAAATTTCATTTACAATTCAGCCATCAATATTAAGTACGGCTAGCCTGACAGTCTAGCCATCCTTAAGTACGGCTAGCCTGGCTGTCTACCCGTACTTAAGTACGGCTAGACTGCCAGTCTAGCCGTACTTATCTTTGGCCCTATTAACATTAGAAAACAGGAGGACATGCACTGTCATTAAGGCACCTGGTTTTGTCTCAAATACACAAATACTTTAGGTACTGAACACTAAAAATGTATAGATCTATTTACAATTCAGTAGGCCTATTTTTTGTAAATGGTCAGTCTAGCCATCATATTAAGAATAGGCTGATGTTAGGGGACCGTACGCCCCAATAGCACTTTACGCTAGGGGACCGTACGCCCCCATAGTGTTTGGCGCTAGGGGACCGTACGCCCTACCTGCGCGAAGGCTTGGTGTTACGAGACCATACGCAGATGTGCATGCATCTGGACTTTGCAAAAATACTGGAAGAAAACAGCCTGTTTAACCAGAGAGGGTTTACAGTAATAGTATTGTGTAATAGTAATAGTATAGTACTGTGTGTGTGTGTGTGTGTGTGTGTGTGTGTGAGAGAGAGAGAAAGAGAGAGATGAACAAATTTACACAAAGGGAATGTTTTGGAGAAAAATGAGTAGGATAATGAAAGTGGCTATTCTCACCCGCCCGGAAGTTCTCGCAAGATCAACTCCTCCCCTCTTCTCTCTCTCTCCGTCTCTTTCTGAATACTGTCTATCGGTGTGGACGATCAAATTGACCAAAACAAAGTTAAAAAATGATGTTAGAAAACAAAAGTAAATAAATTTGGTTGTCTACAAAGATGCTATGGCTATTTAACTTTTCGAATCGAGCCGAACTACGCGGGTCGCCACTTTGTTTTGCCCGGAAATTCTCGCGCTACTCCTCTCTCTCTTTCTCTCTCTCTCTCCACTGCCCACAGACAAAATTGTACGCTTTTAGTAGGCTACAATTGTAATGGAACGTTTGTTCACGGCACAGAATTCTACAATTTTTCTGTTATCACAGTGTAGAATTCTGTGGTTTAGGGTGAACGTAAAATTTGGTGAACGGGCACCGGGTGAGAATAGCCACAAGACTCGCCTGCACTATTCTCACTCCGGGTGAGAATAGAGGTGGCCTAGGATAAATGTGCGTGTGCTCAGGCGCATTCTGCGGGCAGACGTGAGTACATTTTGGAAGCTTTGCGACCTAAAATAAATAGGCCCATAAGCCCCATTTATTAATGACGCTCGTAAATGCTGGAAATTTACTCACTTTTGCACGAGAGAACACGCCTGAGCACGCACCCAGTCTTGATAGCGCGCAAGACGCAAGATCAACTCACATTCAGTGACAATAACAATAACATGAAAAGAAAGGGAAAAGAAGACAGCTTGGAAAAGGTAGATGAAAAGCAAAGCAAACTTGACAGAACGTCGGGTTGTGAACTAAGTACAGACGAATTAAAGTTTATTTGCAAGCGCATTACATATATTATACGCCTGTCCAACTCTGGTGTTGACCAGATGACAAGGACATGTGGTTACTTGAGGGAGGCATTGCGCTGCCAAGAGCGAAATGCTCGCAGCTAAAGGGATTTGAAAACAACAACGCCTGTCCACATTAATATTATGGATATTTTCTCCGTCGTTGTTCCCGGCAGAATTTTAAATTTTATAAAGGCCATTGGCCTTTATGGCGAGTTGTAGAGTGAATTTGATATTATTTAAAATTTTTATTGTCACTTAAAAGTTGTTTTAGATCACAAATGTATTTACACCGAATTTGAATATTTTAACTTTTTAGCATTTTAAAGTAAATTAGTTACCAGTCGTGAAGTGAACTTTCGCAGAGGTG
>NW_004799082.1:21611-23001 GCF_000002075.1 Aplysia californica | reverse complement strand
ACAACTTGTGTTTCGCGCGCTCATATGACCTTAGCAGTTGCGAGCGCCGTAAAACCTTATACTATACTATACTATACTATACATTAATATTATAATAAAACAACATTAGTATAACTGGACTACTTTTGCGCGCAGGTGTCGTGTAACTATGGTGCGGTCAAAAATTCGTGGCGCAACTTTTCCTCAAATATCTCGGGAGAATCAATGTCACCCATACTTTGCACAGCAGTTTGTATTTTAAAAAATGTTTTAACTGAATCATATTTTTCCATAACAATTGAGGCTCGATCAAAAAATATTTCTTCATAAATGTATATAAAGTACTAGGCCTCCATCACGCGAAAAATGTGATTGTTCATAGCACTTCCCGCTTCTCGCACACATTTTGCAAACGCATATATGGCCTACGTCATAGCTCGCCAATGACACTTTTTAGTGGCAAAACTTCATACAAAAATGTTTATATAATGAACACATTCTTTTTACTCTAAAGGTTTCCTAAACATACGTTCAATAAGCATGCATACTATTGCGATTGGATAAAAAATGACAGACTTGCTTTTAAAAGCAATATTGCCGGAGCTGTAAAAAATTTTTAATTCGTAGAAACAATCGACTGGGATTTTTTAATTAGTATTTATTAAGGAATTTTCTAGAATACAGTGTGCAGAAGTTTGAAAAAATATTCACCTGTTAAGACAAATTGATATAAGTCACTGTGCAAAAGTTGGAGAATCTATGTTCGATAGGTAAGGAGGTATTTCACAATAAGTTGCGCCGTGCATTTTTGACCGCTCTCTAGGCGTACGTTGGTATACTATGAATTTAATTTGTACTCTTAACTCAGATTCCACGCAAGGCGTTACATGATTAATGATCTCTTCTCAATCTAATAGCATAATTATACCCTGCCGACCCCATCGTTCGCCACCACATTCCCTTCGCCAACTCTTTCCACCTCCAGGGTCCCCACAGGGTCGTGAAATCGGGAAAAAGTCGGGAATTTTGAGATGGGTCGGGAGGTCGGGAATTTTGTGATGGGTCGGTAAGTCGGGAAAGTATAGGGCCTGTGTAATGTGCCGCTATCTAGACTGTATGGTTGATGAATCCTAAAGAGGAAATGTAATTGAACCGCTGTGACGGAAGTATGTGTGACACCGAGGCTCGATCGGGAAGAATCAAGATCTGCTTTCGTTACCGCCCAGAAATTTTCCGGTAATAGTCTGATAGATAACGCAACATTTGTAACATGCAGGTTGTGCATCATGAACGCTGTGCGTCTTGACAGGATCGACCTCGTGACCGGTCAATGAACCTGTGAGTACCGGCGGTCTGAGCGCTGTGAAGTATAGCACTCCTTTATAAGATACACTCGTGGAGGGGGATGGGG
>NW_004799082.1:16363-19675 GCF_000002075.1 Aplysia californica | reverse complement strand
AAAGATGCTACGGCTATTTAACTTTCCGAATCGAGCCGAACTACGCGGGTCGCCATTTTGTTCTCGCACTATTTCTCTCTCTTTCTCTCTCTCCACTGCCTACTGACAAAATTGCACGCTTTTAGGCTAACACTAACAGTAGTAATAGATCTAGTCTAGAACGTTTGTTCACAGCACAGAATTCTATAATTCTGTTATCACAGTGTAGAATTCTGTGGTTCAGGGTGAACGCTTTCACTGGTTGGCCTAGGCTATAACGGTGAACGCCCACCCACCGGGTGAGAATAGCCAAAAGACTCGCCTGCGCTATTCTCACCCGGGGTGAGAATAGAGGTGGCCAATACTAAAATAGCATCTACACTAGATCTAGATTTCTAGATCTAGATGGTAGATCAACAAATTATATTTTTATGAGAAGCAGGTTTCTGACTTCAGAGTTCATGTGATAGATCTAGATTATATTCTAGTGAAGAAATGTTGATACATTTTCCCAAAAATTTCACGAGGAAGAGACAAAGCAAACACCATACCCCATCTAAAGAAGCCTTATCTGTTATTACAAAGTTTTCTCTGTCCCATGGGATTTTGGATTGAGCGGCGACGACATATAACCCAAATCCAAACTCTTACCTAGAATAAACGGACAGAATGATAAACCATATAAATTCAGCCAGTATGATGAACCCCTACTTCCCATTCGCATGATAAACCCCTAAATAGTTGACCCTTTTAAAAAACAAAACTCAGTGTGAATATTACAGCCTGAATCGGCCTCAACTTTCAAACCTAAATACTAATGCATTTCTGGCTTTCAACTGCTGCAGACTGTTCTTTTCATCATTACACTCATTACCTCTTTTTGGTATACCTTAATTCATTAATTATACACCAACTGGTACTGTTTATTTGAAGTAATGGGTACTGTAGTGAATAAAAACAAAGTTTAATAAATAGTAAATGATTGCTGTCTCAGACTTTCTCTGTGCGCAAACAAAAATGTTTCACACATTCAGATAAATCCAGCTGTTGATGATGGCATCGATGTAAAAATGTATGTAACCCTTGTCTCGAGCCTGCAACTAACTCCTCCAGGTGGGAGCTCAGAAGGTAATATTTAAAAAAACAACAACCCCCTTCTCTTTAACCCCGCTTCTCCTAAAAAAACAATTATATTTTAATTAGCTTTGAGCCTGTATCCACTTCCAGTTGGGGACTCAAAGCAAATTATTTTTTTTCTTCATTTTCGTCTGTCCTGTCTTAAACGGCCACTTTTTTCCTTGACAGTGGGTGGCCATTTTACACAGGTACGACTGTGTGCGTATGTGTATATATAATTTGCCTTGTTTTGTTTTTATATTAAATCTTGGTGTTTAACAAACTTTTTTTACTGAGATTTATCCAATTTCATTGTAGGTGGAGAGTTCTCGAGTTCAAGGACTCAGACTTGCTATTCAGCGTGATGAGAAAGAGCTGAAACAGCTGGAAAAGAATCTCAATTTTTGGAAAAAGAAGGACAAAACTAGCTTGCCTTCATCCTTTGTCAACGATGGACTAGTCTGTATCTTTTTCTGAATCGTGTTTGTTCTGCAGATATCTTAATTATTTTTCGTTTCTCATATTGCTCTCTATTGTGTGATGTCTTGGGAAGGAGGATGGGAGGAGATATTGAATATGTACTGAGTAAGAACTGAAAATTCTCTTTTTTAAATTCTTTTGTATTTGAACTAAAAATATTGCAGATGATTAATTTTCTTTGTTTGTCCCCCTTCCTCCTATTTCCATGAAAATGTTTTCTCTCTTGAAAAAAGTTCAGACATAACAACTTTTCAGGTTACAAATATTCATGCTTTTCGTCATTCTTACATTGCATAAATAACGTGTGAATGCATTCTTCCTTTTTGTCATACTTAGCCTGGTTTCTTTAACTAATTAAGACATTTTGGATGCCACCGACTCTGATAAGATCAAGACATTTGAAGATGCAGTCCCAGGAATTGAGGGTCTTGGAGCATCAGACACAGAGTCTCCTTCAGAGTCTGAGGAGTACAACTCTGATGAGGAGGATCAGTCCGGTGAGTGTTCAAAAAGAAAATTAAGTCACTGGAATATTAGGAGAGAGTGGGCGGTTTTGTTTTGTTTAGTTTTTGTGTTTTGTTCAGATGTCTTTTTTTCTTTCCACTATGATTTCATCTAAAAAAGTAATTTGGTTTTCTGTCTATGTGATATTACACGCTCAAATGTTAAAGTTCAGTTCCTTGCCTCATTTTTCAATTTTGAGGAACAACACTTCTATGTCTTTGTAGAGGGTACTTTGCTTTAGTCAGAAAAGAGAATGTTGTCACTGCGCTAGCAAATGGCATAACAACTTAAAAGTTGTGCGAAACTGCAACTAGCCTTTTATTTTATTCAATGGTACTATATCTATCTTTTTGTAACACCAAAACAAAAATGGGCTAGCAGTCACAAAAGAAACATGCAAGGCGAGTTTTACCATTATAAATTAGATCAGATGGTATATAGTCTAGTTAAACAGTATTTTCCATTTATGTCAAAATGGCAAAAATGAGATCAGAAACAATTTTTTTTATAGTGATGCCAACCTACTTTGTTCAGTTTTGCCAAGTCACTGACCACTGTATTCCCTTGAATATTTCAGAAGCAGGGCCAGGCCCTGGGTGGGATCCTACTGCGAAGGCAGAAAAGTCCATCCTCAAAGTGAAGAAGGATCAAAAGAAAAATGAAAAGTCTGTGAAGTTCAATGTTAATGAACCTGATACAGATGAAAGTGACCCTTTTGAAGACAATTTTACAGATACTGAATTTGGTGGTGGAGGAGAAGACGTTAGTGATGATGAAGAAGCGGAGATGGAGGAGGAGGAAGAAGAAGAATTGGGTGATGATGATGATGAAGAAGCGGAGATGGAGGAGGAGGAAGAAGAAGAATTGGGTGATGATGATGATGATGACATGGCCGAGGAACATGAAGGCGATGTGGAGGATGTGGAAAGTAAATCTTTAAAGAGAAAGAGGGGTGAAAATGAAGAAGATGATTCTGAGCTCAAGGAGGACATCTACGGAAGACTGCGGGATAAGCAAGGAAACATTGTCAAACCTGGTCACATTGGCACAGACGTCCCACCAGCGAAGAGAGCAATGATGGCTGGTAGTCAGGGAAATGAGCAACTGAGAAAGAAATTGAAGGGTTTACTGAACAAGTAAGTGTCTGTGTTGATCTATACATTCCTGCTACTAACTTCTAAATGAATTTGATCAGTTATTTTTCCTTTTTCCATTTCAGTCCATCTCTTGGGG
>NW_004799082.1:8747-16263 GCF_000002075.1 Aplysia californica | reverse complement strand
CAATAATTTTAGCGCAAAACTATATGAAATTAATTTTAGTGCAATCAGGGGAGTAGTTTTTTGTGAAATCCTAACGGACACAGCAGAGCAGTTATTTTCATTTGGCTGACTCGCTTGCTTCGTTGGTCCACACAGATGGACGTCTGAAGTGGCAAGATCAGGACTTCGATCCAGAAAAACAACAACTTTCATTAACTTCTCTGCGGTACCCAGTAGGCACAGGTCCCAAGTGATCATGTTAATATGTATTTTGCCTGAGTCGCTCCAACAATGCCGTGCAAACATCAATGGGCTATGCCTTGTGGTCATCTGTCAACTGTTTTGGAACCCTCTCCGCTTTCATGTTTTCAGTGTTATACCACCTCATTACAGACATGTCTGTGAACTGTTGAATTAAATAGATCTAAGGTACCGTATCATCACTGTCACGAATTTTGAGCCTTCTGTCATCACGTGTGAGTTTCTCAAAGCACTCAGCATTTGTTTTGTATTGGCAGACAGAATGATGACGGCCTCAAATTTGCTCACTCACCATGTAGGTTCGAATGCCCGCCTCTTTAGACACACTGCATCAATGGGGGACCTTTGACTTGGGGGGGGGCGACAGCTGAAAGGTCCGATTTTGTAGGTCAAAATTGTGGAGATCAAGAGTGGGCATATTTGGCTTCTTCAGCCCCTCTAACAAATATTTCATGGCATAAGAATCCCAAACCCTTATTTTGTCACGTATAAGGCTTGTTAGTCACAACCGTATCCTCATAATGACCCTTTTTAAAAAAAACTTTTTCATCCATTTTCTTTTACTTAAAAAAAAAAAAAATTCCTACATGTTTTCTCCAAGCTTCATGAAATTTTCACTGAAAGAAGAGAAGACGTAACAATAAAAAATTGTCTTGAATTTTATATAGGCCTATATTGTATAATATGGGATAGATTTTTGTTGATGTTGTCTGGAGTGTAAACTTTCACAGATTTTTTACAGCGTTGAATGCTACCTTAAGAAAAAATTTTCTTATTCATTTAAGGAAAATTTTACATACTATTTTTAGAACTATTGTTTCTTAACATGCATGCAAAATAACCTCCTATTCCCATGAAAAATAAGTGAGATATTAACTGTGTAAGACACTTAAACAAAATCCAATATGCCCACTGTCTCCATGGCAATGAAACTTTTTTCTAAACTTATATTGCGTATTTGAAGAACCCATGTGTGAAATGTGGTGAAATTTTGTCCAATTCTAGGCCACCCTGGGCTGTTGAAGACCTTTATTATTTTTCTCACAGAGTCAGTGAAGGTGCAATGCAAGCTATCAGTTCACAAGTGGAGGCTCTGTACTTGGATAACAGCCGTGCTGATGTTAACGAGACCATGACCTCTTTAATCATGGAAGCTATCGTGACTCCAGTGATCACCCCTGAGCGACTAGTGGCTGAGACAGCCATGTTCATAGCCATTCTTCACAGCAATGTTGGGACAGAAATTGGTAGGTGTGACAGAACCTGTCATGGTGATGTACCTGCTTTGCAGATTACATTTTGGGAAAGAATATTAATTTTTCCTTCATATTGACTAATTGAGATGTGCTCATGGCTACCTTTGATCAAGTTTCAATTATGACAAGATACGAGAGATAAATTTGCCAAATGACTATTGCTAGTCCTTGATTGAACTGATTATTTTAACATTAAAAAAAGATTCCCTTTGTCAGTCTCATGCACCATCCTCGGAGTTCATGGGCTGGGGTTTGTTTGTTTTTTCATTGCTTTTGGCTCTGTCTCAATGGACTTTGATTTAATATTGAGTAGGGGCCCTTTATTTCTCTTGCAAGTTTTAAATTACTCTTCCCCTCTATATGTCAACCTACTCAATGAGACAACCAAAGCAACTGATTTTTCACAAGTAAATAGTGTTCACACTAATAAAATCGGAACTCTAGACTATTTTTTGCCCTTCAAAGAATCCTGATGGGATTTACAGAAAATCTTTTACTTTTCTCTTGAATTCTGTTTCTATCTGGTCACATGCGACTTATCGTAAATGAAGTGAAAATCCGAATGTTTATTCGAGTTTATGTGAAATATTTGTGCAAATGGACGTAAATGATATGATAATATATATTTTTATTATTTTGATGAAAACTTGCTTTTTTGGTCAAGGAGTGGTTGGCAGGTCGGAAGTACTTAGGAATTCAAAGCGAGTTGGTGCAAGATGCTAAGCATGAATTAAATTAGGTGTATAAAATGTATGCTATTGTGTGAGTCAGGTTTCTAAAAGTTAAAAAAATACGAGCTGATTGGAAAGGCCCCAGCCATTCTGAACAAGCTGCTGTAGTTTTTTTTAGTTGTATGTACATCATGATGCTTCAAATGTTTGGGTAGACATGTGTGCTTTATTTTTTTACATATCTGCTATTGTTTATTTGTGTGTGTGTGGTGTCACCATATTTGCTTGTTTACAATTTTTTGTTATTGTAACTCTACTAGTACTATAGGTATATCCCATGGCTTCTGTTTCAAAGTTTTTCTTAAAAAGAGGTTTTGTAATCATGACAATTGGATTATTATTTTTCTTTTTTTGACTATATGTTAATAGCTGCTATGTCTTGGTATTTATTCTGAACTTTGTGTCTTCTCAGGTGCTTACTTCATCCAGACAGTTGTCAAAAAATTTGATGAGCTTCTTCAAGAAGTAGATTATGGCGCTGGAAAATTACTGGACAATGTGTTGCTAATCATTGCAAGCATCTACAATTTCAAGGTGAGCAGCATTGATGCTTCAGAGGCATAATTTATCATCATTTATGAATATCAGGAAAAAGTTTTTTTTAGTGTTAGTTCAATATAGGGGCTCTAGGTTTGTATGTAAAAAAAAAAGTAACAATTGTTGAACACACTTTTTAAAAAGTAAAAAAGAATTTTTTTATCCTTACCTGATTTATCAGTATAAGAAATAAGGATGGTTTATGTAACACACCTTTGTCTATTTTTTCTTATCATGTTAATACAAGTTTATTAGCAGCTAAAGATATATGTAATTGTTTATGATTTATTAGTTATAGTCTTATGAAGTGTACAGATTGTATGCCAAAGAACAATTATATATAGGATATCGTCGGCGGAGAATTCTAACCGCCCAACTCCGATTTCGTAAATTTTGCAGGAGAGACAAAAAACTGAATTCAAAGGCTCCTATGGGGATTTACTATCTTTAAATGCGCTAGACTGGAATACATGACTCTACTTTAAGTATTTAAAACAAAATTGCCGAAATTTTATTATTTTAAGTCCTAAACCAGAGTTATACGGATAGACCGCTCAGTTTTGGATTTCTAAACGTCCAAGTGTCGACGAACGAATTGTTCGTTTAGAATTCTCCAACCCGGCGGGGACGCCACCCGCTTCGTTACGTCTAACTCAGTCATCGTGACACGTTAGTGTTACCGAACAACTCGAAATGACTACACCTGCAGTCAATCCAATAGGAAACCTACTATAAAAGTTCTAATTAGTACTACATAGTACTGTAGATCTAGAATCTAACAATAATACTGTTATTATATCTAAAACTGAATGTCGCACTTTATTTCCACATAATTCTGATTAGGCAATGGGCTTGTCGACAGATTAAGTGCGTCGTTAAGTTTTTACTATAAAGCTACTAGATCTATTTGATCCTCCATTCTCAAGGAAATTGTGGGAAGGATTGGTTTCTTGTCTAGCTACGAGAGAGAGAGAGAGAGAGAGAGAGAGAGAGAGAGAGAGAGAGAGAGAGAGAGAGAGAGAGAGAGAGAGAAAGAGAGAGAGAGAGATTGAGAGAGAGAGAAGGGGGGGGGGGGACTGAGAGAGGGGGGGAGGGGCCTGAAAGAGAGAGAGCCAAAAAAAAAGGGGGGGGGGGGGGGGCAGAGAAGAATGAAGAATTTCGAATTGTCTTCATGGAGCTTCTTTTATGGCTAATTTTTTCCTGTTTGAAGTGCAGATTCTGTCGCAGTGCTTGCTCTCTAGTCACTAGCATAATAGTTCTTTCATTTATCATTTTCCTCCATGTTTTCCTGTCCTCGGTTATTTCTTCACAGATGCTGACATCTACACCAAGCTTAGATAATCTGTTTTTGCAGATGTCTTTGTACCTCAGTTTTGACCATCCCCTTCATGGTCCCTTTCCCTGGGAAGTTGTCCATAGAGAAATTGCTTCGGAATCCGGTTGTCGTCCATTCTCTTGACATGGCCCAGCCATCTCAATCTTCTTAAACACTGGATTATTTGTAGGGTTGATTCATTATGAGCGACAACAGCAGCATCACTGGCAAAGAAAAGGTCTCGTATTCTTGTTTGGTTTGTTGATTTTGGTCTTGGCTTGAAGTTGAGCAAGATTGAAAAGCGACCCATCAGTTCTCCAATGGAAGAAACTGAAATGCTTCTAACTCTAAAAACATGGTTTAACTTGGTTGGAAGACTCTAGAAGTAATATGATTTTTTTTAAAGCTCAACTAAACCTCATATAATGCATCTCCACCTAATGTATGGCCTAATTAAATAACACATTTTACATAGAAAGTCATCAAGATGAGGTATGCCATAGCAGCATCCAGTGTCAACAGGAATGAATTATCCTCTTGTCCAAGCACCATTATGAGGCTTTAAAATGCTCTACCCAATGAAGCTAAAGCTCTGGTTAGCTAAAAACAAACTACATAAACCAAAACACAATACACTGCATATCAAATTAGACTTAACCTTGGGTTTTAACTTGCGCACTGGTGACGTACTCAATTCTAGATTGTTATAGAACTTGTGGTAGTCAGATGGCACAACAGACTTCATTTCTTGCATGTGTTATTAAAGTTCTCTATGGACGAATTAAACTTTCTACCCTGGTACAGAGGCAGTCCCTTCATGTCTTTATGGAGAATGTCTGTGGACTCGCCGCGCTTCAAAGGCAGATGTGACCAGTCATCATCAAATCTCAGTTTGTATTTAATTTGACCATCTGGTGTGTAAACTCTGGTTGGTTAGTTTGATGAAATCAGAAAAGATAGGCTACAATGAGTCAAATACTTGACTACATATGGCTGACATAATCAGCTGGGTAGTAGATGTACTGTGAGCACTGTCCAACTCCATCTGTGTATAGCCCTTCTCTAGGAATTTTAATGTTACAGTTTTACCATTGACAGAGCTGAAATGTAACAGTGCAGAACTCATTGTGACTTTGCAGTTCTGATACAACCACATCCATCTGAATATAATGATCTGGAGTCAAATCAGATGACAAAAAATCAGCCACACAAGGAGCAAATTTATTTGCAGTCAGAGCACCTTCGAATTCATTTGAGACATAACATACACATCCCCCCCCCCCCCCCCCCCCAAAAAAAAAAAAAAAAAAACTCATACTTTTTTTTATACAAACGGGGGTACACTGCCTGTAAGCTCTGGAAAACAGGTTCCAAGTATAACTTACTGGAGTCCCTCGGCAATAGTGAGACGGCAACTTGGGCAGATCACGAAGAAACTGTTTAAGTACCTTTGATGCTGTAGTCTCATCCCTAACCCTTTTTCTCTGAACTGGAACCTCACCCTCTGCTACACCCAACCCACATGTGAGAACAATGTGAACACACTAGAAACAAAGTACAGGACTTAAGAAAAAAGCCGTGCACACTTTTACTCTGGCTCCATTCACTCGCAGATAGTACTTCATGGACCACGATCTTCTGCTTTCTCTCTCCTTTTTCTCCACAGGCTCGACACAGTCAACCAACCCTTTAACAAAAGCAGCCTTTTCTGATTTTACATTTATTCATAATCAAATGCCTCCTTCAGAGCAAAACGTTATCGCCGTGATCCACAATGGCGGGCTACCTAAATGAATTAGACGGTTAGAATTCTTCAGTCACGGAAGTCAGTCGGAATATACGGTTAGAATTTCTCTTTAAAACAAGACTTTTGTTTGTCAAAATTGTTCTAGATTTTAATAGGACGTAGCCATTCGTTATGTCGATCTATTTTACGGGAAAAAGCAATTCGAGAAAATTTCGAGTTAGACGGTTAGAATTCTCTGCCGACGATATGAATTCTTTCATTTTTCTTTTTTGTTTTTGTGTGGTCAAATGTCGAGGAAAAATGCCTTTTTTTTTTCAGGATTACTTACTTTCTATTTGAGTGACAAACTGCAACCATCACATTTGTGAACTTCTTTCCACTCTTTTCCATCCACATAAGCAGTTGGATTCAGTCTGTGCAAAGATGATCCAGTGAGGTTGAAACAGGCCATACTTGATATCCAGGCAAAGGCAAGGATTATTGAAAGCTCAGCAGAAGTGGGCATGCAAGCACGCATACGTTTCGTGCTGGATGTTTTGGTGGCAGTCCGTAACAACAACTTGAGGAAAATTCCAAGCTATGACCCTTCTCATATTGAGCACTTGCGAAAAGTCGTCCGAAATTTTCGGAAAGGTATTGCATTGATTTCCTCTCATATTACAATGAGGAAACGGAATCTTTCTTCTTAGACCTCTCTGCACCTTTTTCTTGGTTGCAGATTAGAAAAATTTCCATTTTTAGACATGCATGTTTGCTGACAATCGTCTGAAATCCGACAATCGCGACCCAACCCGCGAGCCGGCCGATGCTATCGCTAGGCCTACCTGTACACTGTATAAGTCAATGTGCGAAGTGCGAGGCCTGGCCGACTGCCAGCGCCCCCTTTTTCTCCCGTCGGCTTTGTCGGCACTTTCGTTTTCGTGCGCATGCCGACGTCGGCATTTCCGACATGACTGTCGGAACCTGAGTAGAAATACGAGTACGAAAAAGGACGACGACCTAAATTATCTACTTTCAGTTTTGTGCTAGAGCGGCCATTTTGAATTTTGTTTGTTGACTGTTCATGTGGATTCATTGTTAGATTGAGTCCGACTTACTTGTTCTAGATCTAGATATAGATTTATAGACCATAATAGACCTCAATGGGGGATTCATATTCCAATTCTATTGTGTCAAATCCTATTATAGGTTGTGCTGTAATATTAATGCTGGTAAAAAGCCTTTCATCAGGTGCGTGAACTATTTATTTAGAATCTTTGACTCATCAGCTGAGTCCCTCTCTCTGTTCGAGTGTTTGGAATCGGATGCGGATTTCTCGTTCAAAGTTCAAAGCCTCCTATTCCTATTCACTTGTTCTTCTAGATCTAGAGTCTGGATTCTAGATTTATTTAGATTACTAGATCTAGATCTAAATGGACGATTCATATTCCAATTGTACTGTGTTATTGTAACAAACCGTGTTATAGCAAAGTAGTAGGCTATATTATGCTTCTCTTTTGGAGGTTGTTGTTTTTTTCATTTTGGACGTGTGCTGGCCTTTTACATAAGGGCCGTTGCAGGTTCTTTTTTGGGGTAGGGTTTGGGCTAGGGTTAGGTCTCTTCTTTAAATTGTGTTTGTTGGGGTGGTCGCTCGTTACTTGGAAGTCCTTCCTTTTATGACACCCACAAAAGCTCTTTCGGGAGAAGAGAG
>NW_004799082.1:0-7294 GCF_000002075.1 Aplysia californica | reverse complement strand
CGGTGTAGTCACTTACCTGCGGAACGATATTCAGGGAGATGTCGTACACTTATCATCTGCCTAACCGACAGATATCCAGAAGGCCACCATATGGCACATTGGTAGGAAGTTTACAATCTACAATGTTTACAGCCCTCCACAGACAACATGCGACTTGTCTGATCTACAAGCAACTAACTACGGACAAACCATTTGTGCGGGTGACTTCAATGGCCACTCCCCTGAATGGGGCTACACCTGCTACAACAGCACAGGCCGAAAGACCGAAGAGCTTTGTGGGACCAGCAACCTCTCCGTGTTGCAAAATGCTAACTCCACTCCTACCCTACTTCACAGAGCCCACTTGACTCTCAGTAGGCCTGATCTCTCCATCTGCTCATCTGACATAAAAAAACGCCTGTCGCATCGAAGTGATTGATGACATAGGTAGTGATCACAGGCTTATCTTTACGCAGATCACCTCCCCACCTGCTTTGAACCACCCTCGGAGAACTCAATGGAACTTTAAGAAAGCCAACTGGGCAGAATACAAAAAGACCTCAGACAAATTGCTCTCTAACATAGTAGAAACAGATGATGCTGATCTTTTTAATGAACAAGTCACTAAAAATATTCTTAAAGCCGCATCTCTGCACATTCCACGGGGATGCCGAAGAAATTACAAACCCTTTTGGAATGAAGAAATCCAGGCTGCCGTGGCAGAAAGAGAGAAGGCCAGACAGTTACTGGAAACTCACCATCACCAATAGCCAGAACACACTATAGCAAGACCTGCGCTCAGGTGAAAATAAATGACAGTTAAAAAAGCCAAAAATGAAAAATGGACCCAGACTTGCGAAGATCTTGACCTTCGCCACAATGGAACAAAGGCTTGGTCCCTTGTCAAAGCAACCTCTCGGGAGAAAGACAAAAAAGAAACCCCAAACCAATTTTCCTTTCAGGCAACACCATTGCAGAAGACCAGAAGAAAGCTGAACATTTTAACCGGTATTTCGCCTCTGTAAACAGGGCAAGTAGACTAACTGAGGCCGATACACTCCTCATAAACAAGGCTAAGCATGAAGAAAAAGCCCCTACCGTGAACAACACCCTCTTTGAGGAGGATTTCAGCATGATGGAACTTGGACTTGGACAGGCCCTCAAAAAATTAAAGCAAAAGAAAGCCCCAGGACCGGACAAAATACGCAACGAAATGCTGTGCAACCTTGGTGCTAAAGGAAAAGATGTCATACGCCGCTTAGTAAATACCACGTGGAGAACGAGCGGAATACCAAAGGCATGGAGGATCGCCCAGATCATACCGCTCCTAAAGAAGGGGAAACCACCTGGAGAAGCGAAGAGCTACCGACCTATATCACTAACATCATGTATCGGTAAGCTTGCCGAAAGAATGGTGAACAACCGCCTCTACCTGGAAAACTCCAACAGCTTGAACCCACACCAAGCAGGCTTTAGAAAAGGCAGCAACACAGAAGACCAGCTTTTCAAACTAAGTCAAGACATCCAGGATGGTTTCCAGGAGAGTAAACACACTGTTGCCATCTTTGTAGATCTCCAACAGGCGTACGACAGAGTGTGGAGAAAAGGCCTACTCATGAAAATGATGGACCTCGGGATACACGGGAAACTTTATAAATGGATCAAGTTTTTCCTAGCGGATCGAAACATCTAAACAAAGGTGAACAATGCCCACTCGTCAAGAGAAGTACTCGAGGAGGGCCTACCCCAAGGTTCCTGTCTGAGTTGCACTTTGTT
Organism: Aplysia californica; assembly: GCF_000002075.1. Lineage (NCBI taxonomy): Eukaryota > Metazoa > Mollusca > Gastropoda > Aplysiida > Aplysiidae > Aplysia > Aplysia californica. The sequence goes on along the minus strand of NW_004799082.1, from coordinate 5,539 downwards.
CCTGATCTTCATTAATGATGTGACGAACGTGCTGAAATCAGAAAAGACTCTCTACGCTGATGATCTTGCTCTCTGGCAGACACATCACAGCACGATAGTAGGAGCAGGGAAATTAAATGAAGACCTCAAGAGGCTCCACAATTACTGTCAGAAATGGGAGCTCAAAATAAACTGCTCGAAAACAGTAAACACCATCTTTACAAAGAGCCATAAAACAGCCAAAGAAAAACTCCAACTGAAGATAGGAAATAAAAGTCTCCCCAAAGAAGAACAACCAACATATCTAGGAGTCAAACTTGACCAAAGTCTAACAATGAAAAGCCAAGTGGAGAGCATAAAGAACAAGGCGAAAAGAAGACTCCAACTTTTAAAGAAACTTGCGAGCAGTTCATGGGGATCAGACAAACAAACTCTGAGAGCTCTATACCTTGGATATGTCCGATCTTCCCTGGAATACAGCAATAGCCTACTCACTATGTGTAGTGCAACTACTTGCAACACCCTTGACAAGGTCCAAAATAATGCCCTTCGTTTTATAAATGGCGGCATGAGATCTACACCTACTGCCGCATGTGAAATTCTATCAAATGTTGAACCCCTGGGAATACGCAGAGATAAAGCAGTTTTGGAGCTACATGAAAGAACCAAAAGAATGTGCCCCAACCACCCAAACAGGAAATTAGTAGAAACATGGAAACCAAAGAAACAACTTCAGCAAAAATCAGTCATGCATCACGTCACAGAACTAATGGAGAGCCACCATCTACCACAAAACAGAAGAGAAACCAAAAGAGTCAACCAAAACATCCCTCCCCACATTTCTATGGAAAAACCGATCATTAAAACTTCTCTCAGAGACAAGAGCACAAAATCTTCAGACGCAGTGACACTGATGCTTGCATCACATCAAACAATCGACAGCTATTCAGATGACTGGATACACGTCTATACGGACGGCTCAGCATTCAAAGGCACAACCAAAGCCGGATATGGAATACTAATACAGTACCCAGATGGAAGTTCCAATCAGATCTCTGCAGCTTGTGGAGAGAAATGCAGCAACTGCAATGCAGAAATGATAGCAATTGAAACAGTACTGTACCATCTCCGCACAGTTTTTGACACTCATCCAAACAAAACACAGAGTATAGTGATCTTCACTGACTCACTATCAGTCGTGCAAGCAATAAGCAATAGAAAATGATCACCATCTAAACGAAGACTTGACCCATATACTGTTTGGATCCCATCATCTGATAACATTCTGTGGCGTCAATCTAGTAATGCAGTGGATTCCCGGACACTCAAACGTACCTGGAAATGACAGAGCAGACACACTCGCCAAACGGGGATCTAGACAGGAACACCCCAACATTCCAACATCATACAATACTGCAAAACAAATCATTAAAAGCAACATCAAACAAGATTGGATGAACATATGGGGCTTGGGAAAGACAGGCAGGGCAGTTTTCAAACATATGACTACAACAAAACGAAATGACAATATCAACCACCTACAGAGAAAGAAACAGACCACGATGTTCCGCCTACGAACAGAACATATACAGCTCGACTTTCACTTGAACAGAATAAAACCAGAACTTCCCCCAATGTGTCCTTTGTGTGACTATGCATATGAGACTGTGGATCATCACCTGTTCCACTGCACAGCCCTAAATGACATCAGAGTTACCCTTCTCCCTCCAAGACCTAACATTGACAACACACTCTATGGAACATCACAGCAACTGCAGCAAACCTGCACTTATCACTACGTGGATTCGGACAGAAGGGCGAGAACTCAGCTGTTGCTGGATCGATAACAACAACAACAACATACATGAAATGTGAGAACATTGAAAAGGTGTTTAATTATATTTGATCATCTGATTATTTTATTTGATTTGGTGTTTGATGTGAAGGGTTCTCATTGGGAGCACAGCCTAGAACCCTTCCCCCGTCACGGTATGTTGACACAGGGTATACCAGTCAGAGCACTGTCCTCCCTGGGAGCACAGCCTAGAGCCCTTCCCCCGTCACGGTATGTTGACACAGGGTATACCAGTCCCAGCACTGTCCTTACTGGGAGCACAGCCTAGAACCCTTCCCCCGTCACGGTATGTTGACACAGGGTATACCAGTCCCAGCACTGTCCTCAGAAATGTGGACATCACACGGACTGCTACTTTACCCATTTTTGAAAGGTTGTGGTTTGAATCAAATCCATGATCCCCCTTTCCCAGGGAGGATTTCTTGCCTATTAGACCACCGGGGACGGTTTTATTTTTAAAAGGACACTCACACAAAAGAGTACAGGTAACAATTCTGCGCCCTCAAAGTGGCATCAAACCCCCCCATTTCATGCAGAGTTCTGTTCAAAAGGGTTTGGGTATCTAACAATATTTCATTTAACAAACAAAAATAGTGGAATTGCCCCAAAGAATGGATCACAATCTTTGTTACACATAATTTTTGGTATCTCCATATATTGATGCTCAAGACTTGACTTCCAATTTTGAGGTTTCTGTTTACACATGTCTTTGATTTGACAGCCATTCACTTCAGGCTCGGAATCAGAATCTGGAGAAGCGTTCCCAGCTTCAGAAAAAGCTATCACAGAATCAGTAGTGTCCCAGGAACGGAGTGAATGCTCCAAGGTATAAGAGGTGAGAGACAAGTTGTTTCTGTATGGATGGCTAGCACAAGTACACTCTGTGGTATATTTGCTCAAAAGTCTAAATTGCTAATGAAATTTGGAAACATATGGAGACTTTCATGAGTTTCTTATAAAACGTCCCCACTTAACAAAAAAACATTGTTCTTGTTCTTGTTTCAGGAAGCAACATCCCTGCACTCCGGACATGTCCATTGATGCTCCGTTGCTCTCTCCAAAATGTTGCCGAGGGTCCTTCTACTGATTGTGTCAGTGCACATCTGGTTGAACGTTCTTCTGTTCTTTCCTGCAAGGATGCCAGATTTTCCGCTTCCTTTTTTTATTCCCAAAAGCATCATCCTCTCCACGGCAGTACTGGCCTCTGCCTCCCTATCCTTCTCCTCAATCAGCTGGCGAGAGAGACATTTCAGGATCTCGACCTTATCTGGTTGAACCGTATTGTCTACTAAGGTGGCCTCACCAGCCAATCTGTCGGCTTTTTCATTTCCCCTAACACCTGCATGGCCGGGGCAGAAAATCCATGTGAGCGATCGTATAGGCGTTGGTTCAATAGCTTGAATCCATTCTGTTCTCAGGAAACCTTTTTCGATCCTTCTGAGGATACACATGGAATCAGTGATAAGAACAGCATGGGTTGTGTGGGGGCGATCTTGGGTCATCCAATCAAGTGCTTTCGTGATGTGATGGCTCCAATTTCCATACGCATACTTGATGTAGCCCTGCTGCAGGCTCCAGATGCACTGTGTATGATTTTATTGTTGGCGAATGTAACAAATCCCCATCCACTTCTCTGGCTATCTCTTTTCACCGAACCATCTGTATAAATTATAGGATCCCCTGCTTTTGAGTTTGTGTCAACAATCTCGTTGATATCGCTCTCGTTGATGGCAGCCGCAACATTTCTTCTGTCTCTGCCCATGCTTATTTTGACCTTGGTGAGGTCCCTGTATTCTCCGGCCACCTGTTCCCATTCTTCGCCTAGTGGTAGGCTCTCAGGTACACAGATTGTTCTCAGGGAATCCTCTGCTTCCGCCATCCAAGATTTTCCTTTCTTGATTCTGCCTCTCCTGTAGTCATGAAGTGCTTTGTGAAGTGGATGATCCTTCTTGCCGATTACACTGAGATACATCTTTGCCTGAGCTATCCTATGGCGTACTCTTGAGATGATCCTTCTTGCCCATTACACTGAGATACATCTTTGCCTGAGCTATCCTATGGCGTACTCTGATGCCACTTAAACCTAGCAAGTAGCGCATGCACAATATTGGGGTGTCCTTGGTGCAGCCCAGCACTGCTCTCATTGCCTCATTCTGCACTCGATCCAGCTTTGCGTAGTTATCCGTAGTTAAGTTAAAATGCTAAAAGGCACCCGAATATCTTTAGCATGAAACACATCAGCGAGAACAAAAAAATCAGTGACAAAGACAGCTAATGCAACTACTAATCAATATATTCATGGAGCCCTGTTAAAATTAATTAGATCCCTAAATTTAAAAGTGGCACTTTCAAGTTTCAAGACGTCTACCATGACACTTAGTAATCAGTGTACAAGCACGATACAGTGCTCTGCTCCAGTAATTGGCTGCAATAGGCACACGGATCTGTACTCTAGCAGCCTTAGGACCAGAGTACTTTCTGAAGATGGCTAGTCGACACCCTTTGTGAGGAAGAAGCACTAATGTGTAGAATACACACGAGTCTGTAAATAAAGTAGTCACTAGCACAAAGTCAGTCTCTAGCCTGGTTGACTTTATTTGAGTTGATAGCCAGGTGAACGAGTTAAAACAAACTAAAAAACACAACTCTCTGATTGGATCATTGTCATTGTTGTCGTACATATATTCAGTCATCATAGAAGACTTTTGATCCATTGGTGAATTGTTACAAAATTGGTCTCATCATTACAATATTATTACTTTGCTTAAAACATACCTTTTTCTCTTTTGAGAAAACAAAAAAATAAAAGTCCAATTTATTTTTTCAGATCTTCCTTCTGGTGGCCCTGATCAACAACAAAGTGATGAAGTCGAACCATTGGAATGTCCTCCAGGTAAGATGTGGGAAAATATGTGAATCAAACAACTACCCTTCATTTACACCCAGTAATACTTCCCACTTCAGGACGTTTTAAGAAAAGGCGGTATAACCAACCATGTTGGTCTATTTATAACAGTGTATTGCTTAACACAAATGTTCAGTCTGAAGAATTAACATTCTGCTTTGATTAATACGTCTTAATTCCAACAAGCTGTGACTGGATGTAGGATTGTGGCTTATAATAAAAGTGGACATGTATCAAAACCACACAGCAAGATATGTGAAGCGAGCTGACAAAATGAATTACTTCTCAGAATCAAACCTTAAGGAAATAGATGCATCACGCTTACAGGTGAAGTTTTTACAATTTAAAAGTATAAAATAATACAAGACAGGCTATAGTTAAAGAATATGGCATCGATTGAAAATCTACAAATTTGACCCAAATGTCGATTTTCGGCCAATATATCCATTTGTGGATTGCGAGAAGTAACTCACAAAAAAAAAAAAAAGTTTGCACCAACCATTTAAATATAATGGGTAATCGAAGAGAGAAGCTTTCGTCATGCTTGCTTGAATGAGAAAATTACTAAAGGAGATTTTAATATTGTTCTTGCCTCGTTGGCTGTCATGTTATTTTTACCTGTATTACCTGTCCTGGGCAACAACGTCATTGCACACCGGACAGGTCCATAAGTGCTCAGTTCCCCCCAGCACCAAAGCCCAGAAGGTATCCATACTAATTGTTCCGGTGGCTGTCTGGTTATGGCGACGTCTTTCCTTTCCAGATAATCGTTCCTTTCTTCCTTCTCCCCTCTCTATCCC
>NW_004799081.1:33841-35011 GCF_000002075.1 Aplysia californica | reverse complement strand
ATAAAAGTTTAATTACAATGTAATTGCAAAATTCTAACAGAATAAACACACGAGTAATCTCTCAAGATAACGCCATCGTAAACACAAACTAGAACGATCAATGGAAAGTACTGCATTATCCCGGATGTTGGCCACTGCATAGGTTTAACGTTCTTTCCACACTGTCAGGTTATTTAAGAGGCGGGGCCTCCGAACTTAATATTCTTTTCCGTTAGGACTGAGCCAAATGGGTGGAGAACCTTTAGCTCTCCCCAAAACAACCTTTGTTCCCAACGCCCATTTGGGGATTCAAACCCAGGCCACCGGCTCCGTAGTGTAGCATGATGCCAACTGAGCTATACTTTTTATAACCGTCTACCCTACATCTTTCTGGAAAGTAACGTGTTCTGAGTGAGATGTACAATAACAGCATAATTGTAACATGATAATATTATACAAATAATTACATGAATTTCTATATTTGTTGTAAGTGCAAATATATTATTATGGAAAAATGAAATACCGGCGCCAGTTGTGTTGTGTTAAGGCGCTTTGTCGTCACATTTAGAAGAAGTGAGTTCCATTCCCTTTCGGGGAAGTTTTTTATCGAATATCTCCTCTAATCTTCTGGCGCTCATATGACCTTATACAGTTGCGAGCGACGTAAAACCTCTACTAAAACTAAACTAAACTAGAATAACTCCATCTGTTTGCTTGGACATTGTATCCATCTCTGCCCGGATTGGCCCCTGACAGGCATAGTCGAAGCTGCCTGCCTCCTAAATGATTTGATTTTAAACGTATCAAAATGGGCATAAACTCTTTTATAATGACAATTACAACGAAATAGTAATTCCCGACTCAGTTTAGGAAAATGGGGTTAACACAAGATCAAATGTAATCTTGACAGGATATGGAATAGAGATAAACGAAAATGGAATAAAAAAAACAGAAATGAAAGATAACAGTGACTGAAACAATAGACAGGGCGGAGTCGTTATTTATTGTTTCTGTTGTCTGTGTGGTTTTTGCTTATCAGGACCTGCAACAAATGAAGAGGCAAGTAACGATAGATAAATAATGAACAGGCGTTTTTGGTTTGTTCTTGCTGCTGCTGCTGCTGCTGCTGCTGCTGCTATTGTTGTTGTTGTTGTTGTTGTTGTTGTTGTTGTTGTTGTTGTTGTTGTTGTT
>NW_004799081.1:31599-33385 GCF_000002075.1 Aplysia californica | reverse complement strand
CTCACTCACTCACTCACTCACTCACTCACTCACTCACTCACTCACTCACTCACTCTCTTTCTCTCGTTTCAAACTTACTCAAACCCACCACCGCCTCGTACCCATACTCCAGTTTATCGTAAAAACGAAAGTGGGGAACTGTGAAAATAGAGAGGGTGCAGGCAGTCGCTGTGAATAAATCGAAGGCTTCGATATCCATCACAATAAACCCCAACAGGACAAGCCGCCAAAGACACCGAGATAAGGGACAACAAAGACTGCTGCACTTGTCTGGAGACAGAGACAAATGTGCGTATCTTACAAACTCGTGCAGAAAGCTAAAGTCTGAAGAGAATCCTTCTCCAAACAGGGATCCAACCTTACAAAAATACGGCATCGGATGAAGGATGAATACAAAAACACAAAATTTTGACTACAAAAAATCCAGCTGAAATCTTTGGAATACATTGTGCTAAACTAGAAGAAGCACTTTAATCAAACACAATCCAGTTACATTGACATTTTTTCCCTTCCGCAATGCCTGCCGTGTGAAAAATGACGATACAAACGGCTGACGGTTTTGAACGATGATGCCTCATAAATTCAAACTTTTGTGTATCCACTTTTCAAATCTAGATTCTATTTGTTTGTTTATTTTTCAGTATTTTTTGTGGCGTTATCGGTTTTTGAGCTAATACTTTGATGAATGTATAATCTCACGGAAAGAAGAACAGTTATGTGGAGTGTGCATTGTTTTTGTTTTTTCCCTTCTCTGCCACATAAGCTTCAGGCGCTAGTAAATGACGCCTGTTGTTTATTAATTATAAATAGCATTTCTGTAACACGGATCCCCCCTCGAAAGCAAGTTCTTTGACAAGTTCTTTGACCATTGCAATTTATAGTATTTGACCCCTGGGCCTGATACTGATAGCATTCTGAAACAATGTCCTCTGCCTGGGACGCATAGAGTCAAACACCAACAAGTCACGTTGAACGCAATGACCTTCTCAATGAGCAACGTCGAGCTCCTTCTTTCTTATCAAACATAATACATGTATGTCGTCCTTATCTCTCTCCATTCTTTTCTTTGTATGTTATTGTCTAGTAACACCTCTAACCTTCAGCATGTATATGATCTATTTGTTTTCCAAGTGCCATGAAATTCTGAATAAAGCTTAAACCTCTCAATGAACTGAAATGTTTTCAAAAGTAAACTGGTCAAAGATATAAACGTTGCATTGCACACTTACCCAACGTCTGCCAAATTTAAGAATTTCGGCCATTCTCAATAACGTTGCCTATCATTTTATGTAATTATGAATAAATCAGAAAAGGAGAAGGAAAGAAAGAAGAAAGAAAACAACAAGCTTAATAATAATATTGCACACACACATTCTTTACAGTGTTTGTTATCATGTCTGTCAATTTACCCCCACCCCTCTCCACTGTCCCTATCATATGCAACCCCCCTCCCCGAAAAAAAGAAACCCTTTTCATTTGCTACCAACATTACACTATTATAGTGGAGATGGGCGTCCCGCGAAAAATTTTCCCCTTAAACAGCCTGACCCTCTTTTTAGAAAAAAAAAATTATAGAATTAAAATTGAACAGACAAAATCCAAATTAGATCAAAACATCGAAGCTCAACCTGTTACATCTTTGAAAAGTCAGTTCTCTCTTTCTCTGTTTCAAACGATGTACTTAGCTCCCCCCCCCCCTCCTTTAAAAGAATCCCACCTTTTTTCATCCTCATTCCTGAATTATTTCCTTTCTGTACTCTCGTGTACTCGAACTGTCCCTTTATTT
>NW_004799081.1:26880-28077 GCF_000002075.1 Aplysia californica | reverse complement strand
AAGAGAGAGAGAGAGAGAGAGAGAGAGAGAGAGAGAGAGGGGGGGGTAGATAGAGAGATAGATGTACGTTGTAAAACCTCAAAACTCATAACAGAAAGTTCAAAAACAGAAAAAGAATGTTTTCGCATCGTCTTTTTGTAATCTTCAAGGGTATTAGACTTTGCCGGAGGTGCCCCCATCTCTTGTAATTGCACAAAACAGAAAAAGAATGTTTTCGCAACGTCTTTTTGTATCCTTCAAGGGTATTAGACTTTGCCGGAGGTGCCCCCATCTCTTGTAATTGCACAAAACTCCTAGGGTAGAAGAAAATTTTGAAGAAAAAAAAACCAACCCAAATCCCATCATTTCTAATTTCTGGTTTTAAAATTATTTTGACATTTTAACACAATATAAAAACTAACTATGAGAGATTGAAATCTATGTGTGCACTTTTCTAGTTAAAAATGGCAACTGCTTTTATGAACTTTTTTTTTTTTCTTTTTCAAATTTGCGTTTTTGGTTGGCACCCTGTTGTGGACTGATCCTTCATCGTAATTATTTTTTTAAAGTTTTAAACCCCGAACCTATTTCCATTCCTCGGAGAAAAAGAGGTCGTTATTACATCAACTAGATAAAAACTACAGCCTAGCCTGCTCTAACGGCCACCTGTTTAAGACAATCAATTATACAAACGGCCACTCCCCACTCCCACTCACACCCCCTGTTAATTTTACATTATTGTGGCACAGTATAAGACGTCTTTCTATTTAAGAAAAAGCACTTTTCTCCACTACAATGGGTGGCCGTATTAGTCTTAAATAACTTCGACCGTACATCTTAAAGACAAAAGCGCAAAAACATTAATTTTGACACAGACGCCATAGAATAGAGCAACTGTTTCACACTTAGGGAGTTCGGTGGACCTTCCTAGGTCTCCATCCGTCATCATTATCGTGGCGTTATTATTACAGCTAATCCCCTCCCCACATTCCCCGACCCTACATCTCTGCAAGATCAAACCATGACTCGATATGAACAATCAATCAATGAGACTTCCCCACCCCCCACCCTCCTTCCCCGCCCCCTTATGTCTCGAACATACCTCAGCGCCACCTCACACTGCCTAAGTGATTTTTGTCTAACGCCGATCAATCTTGTCACAAAACCAAGCAGGTAGCGGTGATTATTCGCCCCTGAGTAGCACCCCCAATCCCCCCG
>NW_004799081.1:25431-26610 GCF_000002075.1 Aplysia californica | reverse complement strand
TCTCTCTCTCTCTCTCTCTCTCTCTCCCGTGTCAGCGCCATGTTGTTCATCTGTCACTCAGTGACGTATCAGCGCTCAGATTTATGTCTGTCAACCATCGCTCTGTCCTCCCGGAGACAAAACTGTCTATTACCGTACTTTCTCCAACAAGGGAGACGTTACTAGGCGTGCTTCTCGAAGAAAGGGTTGTATACAAATTGACTCTTATCCGGTGCTTGTAAAGGAAAGGAGAAATAAAAAAAACCCATAATTAAATGTTTTCGTTTCTTTAGAGTATGAGGGAAAAGTAAAATTGTGTTTTGCGCAAAATACTGAGATGGAAATTAAACCTACATCCCGCGCTATCTAAGTTGAACACATTAATTCGTTATGTAATTACTGTTTATTGTTGATATTCGAAGTCATGGGTATCACACGAAAATTAGATTACCGGCAAATCCAATCGAACACAATTTAACCATTTTAATTTTAAAAAATAAATTTGTGTACAACTGAAATGCACGTATAGAGACTTTTGATGTAGCATCGAATTCGATAAGCAACAGATTCAAAGAGGGGAAAACGATGGAAGAGTATAAAAGTCATCCGGATGAAATAGGATGAATTTTGTTTTTATATGGAAGGAGAGCTCAAATCTTTAAAGACAATAAATAAATAAAACAACGAGAAAGGTAAAATATGATTAGTAAGATCGTGTCGGATTGTTCCACTGTCAAATCAGCATTTCGGAATCAGCCGTGTTTTCCCATTCACACAAAATCGTCAACGTGGGCGGTTGGCGGGTGCTCTGGTGTTGTTTACTTCTTCTTTCCTATCAAACATCTATCGTCTTTATCTCCCCTCCTTCTTTTTTGTGTTTGTTACTCTCTTGCAACATCTCTGATCTTCGGCACTTATATGACCTTATTGTGTTGCAAGTGCCGTAAAACACTTACTAGAAGAAAAAAAACCGTCAGCGGGTAAAGTACGGTAGTGACCGTCCGTCAGACAGAGGGCCCAAGGTATAATGAATATTGTGCTTGTAACAGTAAGAGGGCGGATCAGTGGGTGACGAAACAAATCGAGCGGATCCTACCTGTAGCTTGACAGTGACTCCTCTTTGAACCTCCATCGCTCGCTGTTGCCTTCAGCTGATAGATTTCGTGATTTGGGGAGACGGAGAAAACAAACACGACACCG
>NW_004799081.1:13126-15912 GCF_000002075.1 Aplysia californica | reverse complement strand
TTGTTGTTGTTGTTGTTGTTGTTGTTGTTATTATTATTAGCCACCTCCACAACTACATCAACAATAACAAAGCAATAACTGTGACAATCACTCACAGTCGAACATGGAACTTCCTTGGATTCTACAAAAGCAAAGCTGAAGCGAACAAGACAAAACACACGAAACCTTTATCCAAAAATGCCAAATGGAATTGAAAGATACGAGAGAGGTAGCTAGGTGTCTATCAACCTAAGTAGCATCCTAGATGGCGAAAAAGACAAGAGGCGATGCTTTAGCCAGGGTTAACGATGGCTAACAGACAGGCCTGTGGCTATTCGGAATCGAGTCTGAATAGCCTCCCATAGCTATTCGGACTCAAACTCCAATGCGTGTACCGGATCTGAAGCGGACATGCTTATTCGACCTTGGCCTTCTTCGGTTTCTACGATCAGGCCAAAATTTTCGACACAAGTTAAGAAAAGTATTAGTGATGTCATAAGTGGACAACAGTTGCAAAATCTGCAATACTACACAGCAAAGGCAAACAGGTAAACGGCAATCTGAGCTCAAAGCAGTGAAAAAACAAATGAAAACCAAAGTTTCGGAGCAACAAAGGATTATAACTATCAATAGGTAGTCTAGACCCTCTTTATTTGACGAGAAAGACAAAATCATTGATCTATTGGAAGTCCAGTTAGAAATTTAGAAGAGAAAAGTTAGAACTCTTCCAAAGGGAACAAAAGTCAGTCATTCAAAGTAACACGCATTGGATTTTTAATCCGAATAGTCACAAGAAGATGCTATTCAGACTCGAGTCCGAATAGCCACTTCGAACTTTGCACCGCTACGTAGCCTGGGGTTCCGTGTGCCTAGCCGTATCGCTAAAGGTCCGTGAGTCGCGACAGCAGAGAAATAGATCATTATTTTGAAGTGATTTAACAAGATTAGGTGACAGCCATAGCCCTGCGGGGCCGCATCATTTGCTAGCAAGGGCAGATAACTAGAGGCTCTTGCAGAACTCGCGTTTTATCGTCTGGAAACAATATTTAGTAGGGGCTTGACAAGAGCTTGTGGGAACATCTCGCAGTGGTGCTCTTCTGTTTAGGAGATACGAGCTAGTGTTCTGGCGGTTGATATGGCTAAAACGGCTGATCATTGCCCGTGGGGGGAAGGGAGGAGGAGGACGAGGCATATCGGTGAACAGAAAGATACCCATATTACTGGCTCGTGTCTATAACACGGGTGTAACAATAATATTGTGGGCTGCTCACTGCGCGCCCATGTTGCTTTTTGTGGATTGACGTGTTTATTGTCTCCGGTATTTCGTCCTCTGACAATTATTGGCTGGGTCTTTAAAAACAAGAATCTTATTTCTGGTTGTGACGACATAAGAAAAATGAAGGATTCGTGGGGAGGGTGGGTTTTATAGGCTCCTAGTATTCTAACTAAATCCGTCCATAATCATTTGTTATTTTTTTGGTGTTATCTTGTTCCAAGACCTTTTACTGTATTTCTTTTCTTTATCAGAAAGGCTAATTTCTATAAACTCAAAAGAATTTAACCCTTTTGCAGCCAGTCAATTATTCTCTCGTCTGGGGGAAATGGGGGAGTGTGTGTGTGTGTGTGGGGGGGGGGGCATAACAATAGTAGTAGCAATGAAGTGGTTAATTAAGTATTCTTATTCTTTTGACCTTTCTTGAGTGGTTGGTACGTTCAGTGTTTTCCTCACTAGTCTAGGTCTCAATGTTGTCTTAGATCTGAATCGACATTTTTTTTTTCAAAAACGAAATGGCCATCGTGAAGGCAAACGTATAGACTGATATTATTTTTAGAGAGACAGATAAGAAATGAAAGGAACGGCAGAAAGAAGCTGTCGTTGTAAAACAAACGATGTGAAAGACAGTGCAGGAGGAAAAAATGAACAATCCGGAGACAGGATTCTTTCAGAATAACAGTACAAGATAGGATATCTTAACTTTCATCGTAAAACCTTCGTGTCGTGGGTGAAGATGAAACTCGGGAAAAATAGAGGTTCATTCATAAAAACTGCCGCTCTCGGTATGGTTCCCATGCATTCCTGTCACGTAACTTACTCACGTACGTTCATTAACCCATTACCCCATTCATTCATTCATTCATTCATTCATTCATTCGTTCATTCATTCATTCGCGCATTATCTTAGCGAGTAATTAAACACTGCAGCTTCCCCCCCCCCTCTCACCCACCCCCTAATTCCAAACTTCCCTCCTTCTGCTGTGTATTTTGAGACATCTGTCCACAACTCTAGATAAAGCTCCTTGCGCACGTATGCGAATCTCCAAACATTCTTGTAATCTTTGTTTTGTTTTTATTTTTATCCTTTTTTATTTTACCATGTCACGTGTTTCAGTGGTTATATATTACTATTCTCATTGCTGTTTAATGTTTTCTAAATATAGTTTGGTTTCGTTTTTTGAGATCATTTTTTAAAGAGAATTAGATTTTTAACAGAGAAGTTTGAACTTAAAAACACACATTCTGCTTCTAGTTTTAAAACTATTACGTGATGGTATCACTATTGTCCTGTCATCAGTTCCAACTTCAATCCCTTTTAAATGGCTGTGTGTCTAAATGGATTTTCATTTTTTTAAATCGAAAATTTAACTTGTCGGCTTACTTGATATTGTTTCAGAGTGCTAACAGGTCACCGTCATCTTGGATAATAATATTGAATGTAAAGCGTACGGAATTTGTTGTTTAGCGGGTACTTGCGCTATACAAATGTTAGTATTATTATTATTATTATTATTATTATTATTATTATTAT
>NW_004799081.1:6545-9964 GCF_000002075.1 Aplysia californica | reverse complement strand
ATATACAAAACCGCAACGAGAATGAAAGGCTGATAGCGGGAAGACTGGATGAATGAAGTTATAGATTGTTGCGGTTGGATAGTGAGGAACTGTGTGTTTATAGACAGATAAAAGTACAAGGAAACAAGGGTTTCGGGTTTTGTGGGAAGACAAAAGATAGATGTGCGGACGGAACAGGATGACAGGGATTGGGAGTGGGGGAGGAGGAGAGGGATTACTTCTGAGATGACAGAGAGGGAGCCGAAAAAGGAGGAAGGAGGGGAGGAGGGGAGGAGGGGAGCAGGTCAGGATTTAAAGTAGCGGGATGAGGAGCGATATCAACAAGGCAGTGGAAAGACAGAGAACTGGTGTGAGATATGGTAGATTGTGTGAGTGAGCTCTGGTCATAATTTGAGGGGACGAGGGAGCCCGATAAAGACAGGAAGACGAAACCAGATAAGATTTAAGCTGTACGCGCGCACGTGAGTGAATGAGAACTAGAAGTGGGTGTACTTCGGTTTTTAAACATCCTGTTAACCGGATAATGTCCCAGAAGGCGCTGACTGGCCTCACAGTCAGCTTTTGGACAGGATTACTGTGCAGATTTATAAAATGTCTTTCTTGGATTTTTGATAACATATTATTTTTTTATGCGGACGTCGAATTCCAATCAGCTCTGGCTGGCCCTGACTCAGAGAGTCGAAGTGGGTGGTTGGCGGGTGCTCTGGTGTGGTTTGCTCCTTCTTTCCTATCAAACATCTGTCGTCCTGATCTTTTGTGTTTGTTACTCTCTTGTAACACCTCTATTCTTCGGCACTTGTATGACCTCATTGTGTTGCAAGTGCCGCAAAGCTCTTACTAAAACTAAAAGGAGGGGTGGACTCTTTTTATTTGAACAGATTTTATGCAGTGTGAAATAGTATGACTAAAACGTCAGTTCTCTCTCACCGGGGAAAAAGGATGACAAACTATTCTTTTTGCATAGTGCATATCATTTTCAACACTGCGATTTGTGGTTTCTTTTTTCCGCTAAATGCTGTCAGAGATGTCCCGAAACTTAGTCACTGCACAGCTCAAGCTGGTTAATTGCAAACAAGTACATAATGTGAACGCTAAATCCGGTTTATCTGGAAATAAAATATTGCCCAGCCCTACTGAGAACAGCAACAAGTCAGTGAACCCCGGCACCTCGATGACGGAATAGTTGGCAACAAAGAGATGCCTTTTTTAAACATTGTGTTCCTCCTGAGAGGAAATGATGGCCGTATCAGGATGTGTGACCAAGGTCAGGATCTGACCTAGATACCAGATGAGTACGTGCGGCTTGCTGCAGAAGACTCCTGGTTTCTGGCAAGTTCTGATTAGAATCTGCTATATTCCTGTCTTGTCATGTCATATTGGGTGTCGCGGAGTCTTCGGTTAGCAGAAAGTGGATACGCAATTCCGTTTGATAAAATGAAGGTGGTGTTCACTGCTGCTGTTCTCCACGGATATGTGAGACATCATGTGCAGGTGGTTATTGCAGTATAAAACACTCGAATGCTGCCTCAATAAAACACAACCTACTTAGAAATAAAAGGGGAGAGAGAAAAATAGTACGTTTTATCTTTTAGTTTCTGGTAGTAACCACCGGGTTAATTCTCTCTGTCGTAAATCTCGCCTCTTCAGAGTGAGAAATGTATACTGTATTTTGCTTACCTCATCCGTTCTACGTGTTGGCATACATGTTTTACAATTCTTTCCTTTTTTCCTTTTCTTAATTTAAAAGCATTTTCAATTTACGTGTACATTTTAAAAAATTTTCAATTTACCTGTACAGTTGTTTGCTTTGTTTTCTTTCTTTTTAATAATTTCTTTATTTGTTTGTTTTGTTTGTTAATTTCAAAAATATTTTTGGGCGTTTTTCTTATACTCCTGAGCTGTCAAATTTTATATAGTGTTTCCTCTACAACATTTTTGCTATATCTGTCACTCGGCAGTGGGTTGTTGGCAGGTTCTCAGGTGTGGTTTGCTCCTTCTTTCCGGTCGGCGGGAAGATGTTCTTTTACTTGTCTTGTTTCTTATTTTCTACTTCGGCTGAGTTTTTCAAAACCTAATCACTTTCCAAATGGTAAAATGGTGAATGATACAGCTTTAACTCCCCTACCAACACTGTTACTCACTTTCCGCCTCTTTAAGAGCTCAACAGTGTTGTAAGAGGTGTCAAGCCAATACAATTTCATGTTAAGTTAAAATTATATTTAAAAAAACAACTACAACTAATCTTATGTTTCCTTCATGACCATTCAAAACTAACTGAAACGTTTTTCTCTCTCTCTCTCTTCTCCCTCCAGGACTATGTCTTCGAAGCGGAAGAACACGCCCACGAAGTTGTCCAAGGAAGAACGACTGAGCGGCCACACCTCCCCAGGCCTGAATGCCTGCTCGCCGGACGACCTTGACCTTGACTCAGACACGGACGGGGAACAGGACAGAGGTCAGTTCCTCCAGGAGGCGACCACTGGTCACTCCAAACACGACACCAGCCCGCAGTTTTCCTCCGAGGCTGGGAGAGACACCACGGTCAGAGGGGAAGGTGAGAGCTCTGATATTGTTGGACTTGAGGAAGACGAAGACGAGGAAGGCTCTGAACGCCAGCATTTCTCCGAGCCTCTTGGCGAGTCTGTGAACTTTGACATTGACGAGGGCGAAGAGGACGCTGCGTCTATCAGATCGGCCGGAGCGACCGGGGCAGCAGCAGATTTGGGTGGAGCTGATTACGTCTCCGATTCGGAATTGGACACTGTCCGCGATCCAAATCCACATGGTTTGACGTCAGACTCCAACGGCGCCGCCCTAATCGCGTCATCATCCACCGCATCTTTGACGTCATCGACCAACAAATCTACTTCTCTATCCTCAACGTCTACAGCAGGATCATTCAATAACAACAATAACAACAACAACAATACAAACAACAACAATAACAAAAGATCTATGGAGACGGTGCTGAGAAAACTCAGCTCCAAAGCGTCCGACGTTGCCATAGAAACGGCCATGGCGTCGAGTGATAACCAGGGCGAGAGACCGATGAGTCCCAAAGTCATGGACACCGTTCAGGCGGTGCTGGCAGGGGAGGCCACTCTGAGCGAGAAGGAGAGGCAGATCAGTGAGATGATCAACCATTTACAAAACATAAGGGAAAACCTCAGCAAGCAAAAGGACCAGGTAGGCCTAACCAGTTCTTTTTTCTTGTTTTCTTGTCTTTATTCTCATTCTTCTTGTGTTTCTTGTTAAACGAAATTACTAGTACCGTGTCAAAGTGTTTCTCTTTATTCTATTTAATGATGTATATTCTTCTTGTTCTTGTTCACATTTTGTCTTTTTTTTTCTTGTTCTTGTTGTTTTTCCCGTCTTCTTCTAATTTGTTATTATTACTACTTTACTATTATTATTATTAC
>NW_004799081.1:0-2783 GCF_000002075.1 Aplysia californica | reverse complement strand
TCTCTCTCTCTCTCCCCCTATTCTCACTTTTTTTAAAACCTGAAAGCATTCTTAAATGTCACACTTAAATAGAACTGTTAATGTGGAAGAACGATACGTTATAATGGACAGTGTAAACTTTTACTCTATTATTATATGTTATGGGACGTTTTCTAATAGGGTTTGGTGTAGTATAACGGTATTTTAAAAATCATTTTTGTTTGTTTTGTAATCCTAGCTATTGCGTTTGTTCTTCGTAATATCTAAAACCTTTTTTAATGTTGACGTTCCTGCAGCTATCGTGTTATCATGTGAATCATTTTGATAAGATCAAATTCTTAATAGTTTGAGAACAAGTTGAATATCTGAAGTATTCATTGGTCATAATATTTACTTTTCAAATTCTTTTTATATTCTACATTAAGATCATTTTTAAAAATGGTTTAGTCCGAGGCAAAAAGAACAAATTGAATATCAGAACTATTCCTTGATTATATTATTTTTCAAATTCATCTTATAATCCTCCGTAAGTTCATTTCAAAGAATGGTTTATCAAGATTTAGTCCGATGCATAGAAGACCACACAACTCCCCGTTGCAGTAAATCCACACTGGCAGTGTGCAGCAGCGACGACGCTGACAATGCCAGGAACGCTCTGAGTTTCGCCGCCTAAATTTGCCGTAGCGGTCCCGGGGCGTTGTGCTAATGGCCGCACCAGTTTGGCCGCGGTGCGCACCGCACGATGTGTCGCTCTGGCGTGGCCGGCTATGGCGCACACACTGATGGTGGTTCCCACTGCGCTTTTTGCTACTACATCTACTATGTCAAACGTTTGCACCATTGGATACTTCCACTGGCTTAGATTACTGCTAAAACTAATCACCAGGGTTGTTGTTTTTCGGGGGTTAGTTTGAAATACATGGTTTAAAACGTTTAGAAATCTATGTGCTCGGTGTAAGACTCCGTCATACGTCACTTTTCAAAATGGCGTATGGCATGAATGTAACACCAAAGATCGTACATAACAAGACGGTTCTCTCCTTTCTTTGAACCAATAATAAAAAGTGTCCTCAAAATCCGGTGACGCCTTCTTCGAAAAAGAGCGGACTTTGCGAACAGAGTTACTCTACTTCTGTGAAAAACAATAAAAGCGAAACTAACTAACTGTGCTATTCATATTCTTCTTCTGGAGACACGAAAAAGAGCTTCAAAACAAAGACTGCAGCGCCATCTGCACCTATGCGCGAACTTCCGGGGACACTTTTTGGGCTGAGTGAACTATCTTGTTATGTACGATCTTTGGTAACACTCAGCAGTCGAATTATGTCGTATACTTTAAACAAAGTGGCTGAACACACCGATATTTTTTACTTGTTGTGTGCTGGAAGTTTAGCCCCAGACTCATAAACAAAAGCATGCTTTTTATTGCATTTTGAAAGGGGGGTGGGGGGGGGATGGAATTACCAAACATGAGTGTGCGAACTGCACAAGACCTGCCACATCACACAATACCAAACACGTCATCTTTATGTCGCTTTGAGTTTTAACTATTTCTCTACTTCTTTTTGGGCTACACAAAAAAGTGTTCGGGTGTGCAGGGATAATGATTAATAAAATTAGTTTGAAAATTTATTTCATTTTTTTTCTTCCATTTTTTTTCGGGGGGGGGGAGAGTGCAAAAATAATGTGATCTTTTTCCTTTGGAGAAACAATTTCAGAGGTTAAAAATACAACAACAGACCACATACTCATGAATGAAGGCAGAGGCGGAGACATAAAAAGAAAGGTAAATTTAAAAAAAGGTCCGAGATGGCTTGAAAGAAATACAATGTAATAGACAAATAACAATCAGAGAAAAATAATAGAGGGCTGATAAGGCAGAATCATGTATAAAACGAGGAAGGGCTGATGGTATGGGGGGGGGGGGTGTACTGAGAGTTTGAACGATACTTTTATCAAAAACATATCACGTATATTTAACGTTTGCAAGATCTTGTTTTAAAAGAAAAATGAAAAAAAAATGACTGTTAAAAAACTCGAAAATTAACTGCAAATGGAAGGGAATTCTGAGCTTCAAAAAACGGTCCGTCTTAAATAAAAGAAGCTAAACCCAATAAAAACCCAGAGCTATTTAAAACATACCAACCTAAAACAACGAAACTTCAACATTAAAATTCCTTCTGTGAATGATTTTCCCCCCGTGGCTGAAAGTTTTAAACTTTACGAAATTCTATCATTTTACTGTCTTCGCACGCGCGCCCCGTAAAAACGTCTGCATCCTGTCATTTTTGGGTTCTTCTCTGCACCGAGCCCGGGCCGGATGGCATCTCAGCTTTTGGGTGAAATAAGAGATGTTGGGGGTGATGACAAGTGGAGGATGGAACAAACAGATCTGCCGTACGCTGACAAAACGCCTTTTTTTCTTATTCACAGAAGTTTCAAGATTTTTTTTTAAAGGGCGTATTTTCAGAGCAACCATTTTGAAAAAGGCGTTTTTTCCCAAATTTGTATGCTAATTTATGCTAAAATTAGCCTCAGTTTCTCTTTGATTTTTTTCGCTCTCACAAATAGGTTGACTAATCAGGCAATTGATTTAGCAAACAAAAACATTTAGTGCCAAAAACGAAGAAAAGGCGTTTTGTCAACTGAGGCAGAGATGATGTATACACTCCGCTCACTGGGTTCACTTTGTGTACTTACCTTACGGCCGCTTGTCGACAGTACAGTGGTTTTCTTTTTGATGTTCTCTCTCCTACATCATCACCCCCTCCCCTCTTTCTCTCTCTCTCTCTCTCTCTCTCTCT
>NW_004799080.1:34075-35368 GCF_000002075.1 Aplysia californica | reverse complement strand
CGTCCTTATCTCTCCTCCTTCTTTTTTGTGTTTGTTACTCTCTTGAAACACCTCTAATCTTCGGCACTTATATGACCTTATTGTGCTGCAAGTGCCGTAAAACTCTTACTAAAGCTAAAAGAGTGAGCGGGATGATACTCCCAGCGGAAAGACCGAGGCACTCGACGAACATTTCTCCCCTACACGACCAGAATTCAGCTCGGTTCTCCTGCAAACGACAGAGAATTGAAGTGACTAACCGCTGTTGATATTATTATTATCATGATTATCATTATTCTTGTTGTTGTTGTTTTTATCATTATCGTCATTATTATTATTATTATTATTATTATTATTATTATTATTATTATTATTATTATTATTACTATTATTATTATTGTTGTTGTTGTTGTTATTTTTTATATTATTATTGTTATAACATCATCATTATTATTCTCATTACATATTCCTCTATAGTACTTACAAGAGATATGGAGCTATGAAGGCGCGTACGGTTGTATGGGGTCGGTGGACGAAATGGACGTCATATTTCTTCCTTTCTTTCCGCTGCTTGTGCCTGTCTTTCTTTCTTTCGGAAGTACCGTATGCAAACTGCGCACGTCAAAGATCCCTTGGTGATCCAAAAATCGAAAAGAGTAGGATCGGCCGCTAAGCAGGCAAATTTCAAAAGTTCCTACCTAGTGAAAATACTATTTCATATTGTGCCCCGCGCGCTCACATGATGTTATGCAGTTGGGAGCACCGTAAAACTCTTTTAGAAAAGAATGATGATAATAATAATCATCATCATCATAATCATCATCATCATCATCATCATCATCATCATCATCATCATCATCATCATCATCATCATCATCATCATCATAGTAATAATGAGCATTTGTATAGCGCATGTCCCCACTCGAAAGCAAGCTCTATGCTCTTTACACTATACATGTATTATTATGAGACGCCTCAAAACGACAACACCTCGTTTGATGAGGCCAGTTATGCAGAAATCTATACCTGTATACACGTCACAGCGACACCTAGCGGGGGCTCACCGAGATAGCTGGCTACAGGGTCGGTGGGTGGGATACATGATGTGCTTATAGTAGAGAACTGTGATGGTAGGGATACAAAATGTACTTATAGAACATTGATGGTAGGGATACATGATGTGCTTATAGAACATTAATGGTAGGGATACATGATGTACTTATAGAACATTGATGGTAGGGATACATGATGTACTTATAGAACATTGATGGTAGGGATACATGATGTACTTATAGAACATTGATGGTAGGGATA
>NW_004799080.1:29299-30350 GCF_000002075.1 Aplysia californica | reverse complement strand
GCTCGTCTCCACGTTGCAAAAAGTTTTACTTCAGTGATTAGCGACGTCCAAATGTGCAGTCTGCAGCATGTTGCGAAAAGTCTCCTAAAATCGAAGCCCCGTTCTGGCCACGTCAGCAAACTGCCAAAATTTTCGCGCTCAACTTTGTGACGTTAATGAGCGCGGTAGGTGGAAGGTGAGAAACATTAGCGGGCCCCATCGAGTATCGGAGATCAATACCACCAGCTTCAAAGTAACAGCGGTGCGGCGGTTGTTGTTGGTGGTGGTGGGTTGTTTTTTTGTTTTTTTTTGTTGGGTTTATTTTTTCTGGCTGGGTCTGTTATCTCCGCGCGTCTAACCTTGCTTGAGCGCGGGAGATTTTCATTAAGATAGGGAGAGGGATTTCGTCAGAGAGATTTCGTCAGAGAGCGATTACTGCGTGGGTTAGTGCCAGAACCGCTTATCTACGGCACTACTTCTCATCCATCTACATAATGTATTTACAATCGGTCTAAACAATAATAATAAAATTATTTATTAAATATTATGAGAAGACACGGTGGAATCAGGCGCTTGTCAGTTTTCGGGTTTATTATCATCATCAACGCTTTCGCCCCTGGCAGGGTACTAGGCCACGTACAAGCTCCTTCCATTTATCTCTGTCCTGGGCCATCCTTCCTAGCTCGTTCCAAGTGAGCTTCATCCCTCTCGTGTCCCTTTCCACGCATCACCTCCATAATGTTTCCAGTGGGTTTTCGGGTTGGATGGAGTTGTTTGTACGTGTACTAACTCAAAGCTTCTGCTCTTCGTTTGCCTCGGTTTTGGTGGGGTTAAAAAAAAAAAAAACTTGAATAGAAGTCGAGATATTTGCGATTGAAGGAAGTGGGGGTCGCTGGGTGCCACAGGTAAAATTTGCGAGAAAGTGGCCGTCAAAAGTGTGATGGTTACTTCCTAATCTCCAGTGTCTTTGGAAAAGTAACAGCAAATGTGCATTGTTTTTTCCTCTTTGAGCTATGTTTTCCTGTAAAATCCACACAGAAATGTGCTTTAAATGGACATAAAAGGTGTTGAG
>NW_004799080.1:26975-28786 GCF_000002075.1 Aplysia californica | reverse complement strand
GTGAGATTCCATCGTGGCGGGAAAAGGTCAGCACAGTCCCACGGCGCAGTCGTCTCCCCTTGGCCTCCCACAGAATGAGAAACTGGAGCCTAGGCCTACCCCCTGGCCCTGACCAAAAAAAAAATAGTAGTAATAGGGATAAATACAAAAAATAATAAAAAGAAGAAATAAACGGAATGTGTGCTTGTAAATAAGAGGGCATGACGCAACGAGATGTCGAGCGGTGCAGTAAAAATGGGAGGGGAAGCGGATATGTGTCATTGTCATACGAAATAAAATAATAACAAAACAAAACAAAACACTTCGTTTATTTAACAAACGTTATGGCAGTAGCAAGTCGCGGCATATAATCAAAATACGACGTCTCAAATATTTGGTTTTAATTACAAAATTATAAATTAATGTAATAATAATTTTGAATTTATACGACGTTTACCAACACTGTATAATGCATAAATGAAATGATAACACTAACATTAATACAACTATTGTTACCTTAGCAGACCCTAGAACACTACTCAGAAACATTCTCGGCTTCCAAAGAAACATACAGTGCAAGCCGCAGATTATATACTGAGATACAAAAATTCAGACAAGAGCGAAAAATCTCGCAAGTTGCGCATGTTAAAGATACCTTGGTGATCCAAAAACGTTAAGAATAGGCTTCAGCCTCCACCCAGGCAAAATTTCCTACCAACCGAAAATGTTAAATGTGTCCCGCGCGCTCATGTGACCTTATGCAGTTGCGAGCGCCGTAAAACACTTACCAATGTTTTTTTTTAAGTAATCTGAATCGTCTAAAAGCTTGTTCATTGAGATTTGTCTTTATCTATTTTGCGATGAAAAAAATACTCTCTCTATATATATACATATTATATCTTGAGTAGAAGTCGATTGAGACTGAAAGAGGTGGGGGGGGGTTGTTTCTTTGTCGTTGTTGTTGTTGTTGTTTCAGTGGAGATATGAACACACGTAGACGGCGGGTGGTTGGCGGGTGCTCTGGTGTAGTCTGCTTCTTCTTTCCTATCAAACATCTATCGTCCTTATCTACCCTACTTTTTTATGTTTGTTACTCTCTTGTAACACCTCTAATCTTCTGGCGCTCATAAGACCTTATGCAGTTGCGAGCGCCGTAAAACCTCTACTAAACCCCCCCCCCAAAAAAAAAAAAAAAAAAAAAAAAAAAAAAACACCCCCCCCAAAAAAAAAAAAAAAAAAAAAAAAAAAACCACACGCAGACTTTGTTTCGTTCGTGTTTGTCAAGGCCACCATGGCCTCCTCAATGATCTGTGACGTAACGTGTAGTGGTGATGGGGGCGTACAACTTCTACAAAAACAAAACGATCCAAAACAAAAACAAAGACCATCATCCTCTCATCCTCGTGTTTGGATTCTGAGTGACTGGCCAAACAGACCACAACAGACAAGCAGACCAACAGACAAACAGACCGCAACAGACAAACAGACTAACAGACAAACAGACCATAACAGACTAACAGACCAACAGACCGACAGACCGACAGACCGACAGACAAACAGACCAACAGACAAACAGACCAACAGACCACAACAGACAAACTGACCAACAGACAAACAGACCACAACAGACCAACAGACAAACAGAAAAACAGACCAACAGACAAACAGACAAACAGACCAACAGACAAACAGACCACAACAGACAAACAGACAGACAGACCAACAGACCAACGGACACTCCCGTCTCACGTGGTCCCCGCATGCCCGGCCCTGGCTACACTTCTGCACCACACTTCAAGTTGTCTGACATCCCACCCCAACCAGGGCAGAGC
>NW_004799080.1:24902-26487 GCF_000002075.1 Aplysia californica | reverse complement strand
CCCCCCCCTCTCTCCCCCATCCCCCAATCCTCGTTCCTTCGTTTCCCCCTAAATCCCACTGTCCAAGACGCTAAATCTTATGTCAAAGACAGACTCTTTCTCTTTTGTTTTGGTCAGTGTTTTACGGTGCTCGCAACTGCATACGGTCAGATAAGCGCGCGGGACATATTATTTTCGGTTTTGTTAGGAATTAATGTTGTATTTTGCTCGGATGGCGGCCGACGCCTACTCTTATCGATTTTAGGATAACAGAAGGAATTTAGATTAACATGCGCAACTTGCACATGGGACTCCTGAGATTTTTTCACCCTTATCAGAGAAGAAAACCAAATGACGACAGATCATTGACTAAAGAGCTGGAAAGGAGGAAATTTAAGAAAAGAAAATTTTCCGTCTTGGTCAGAATTCGAATCCGGGACCTATTGAACGAGAGGCGAACACCGTACCTCTAGACCACGAGAGCCTCCTGCTCCTAGTAAAATTATCTAAACTGTGCCGATGGGGAGATTAAAAACACTTTCATTGAAAGAAAAAAATTAGCCAAAAGAAAAAAAAAAAGGCAAAATCACTCTCTGGACTCGGCACCAACAATAAGTAAGGAGAGTGTCGCGTACACTTTGTGGTTAGGCTCATCATCATCCAGTGCCACATCTGTGACAGACATCGGCGATCATGGTTTTCCATTCATTCCTTTGCTCGGATGCTCTCAAAAAAGCTTAATTTCCCTTATCTTTCCCTGTTACCCATTTGTTTAGTTTCCTTAAGTATGTTGTTCTGGGCCTACCCCTGCCTCGCTTGCCCTCAATTTTGCCAGTGAGGAGAGCTAGATGTTCAAGACCCTTATGTCTATTCAGGTGTCCCAAAAACTGCATTTGTCGTGTCCTGATTGTTTTGAACATTGAGCGTCCCACGTGGGCTTCATCAAGCACTACCTCATTGGTCAGGCTACCGGACTCGTAATCGTGGGGTTGTGGGTTCGGGGGTTCCAGCCGCGGGCCCGACGTTGTGTCCTTGGGAAAGACACTTTTCACGAATTTTCCTCACTTCACCCAGGTGGAAATAGGTACCCGGCAATAGACGGTGGAAGATCTTGTCAGTATGTTAGTGTTTTAGCGCCTATAAATGGCTGCTTGCACTGTATGCTTTCCATGAAGTTGATGTTGTTTCAGAATGCTCTCAGGTCTGGTGGGGTAATAGTACTAATAGTATAGATTGTGAAGCGCATAGAGCTTGCTATTGAGCAGGGATTTGCGCTATACATACTATCTACATGTACTATCATTGAGAGAACAGGTTCTCAGTATTGCATCAGGTACTCGAACATAGCACAGAACAGACACACAGATACATACAAACTACAGATATACAATGATGTATTTAACACTTACCTCTATAATTCTATCTGTCTTGCGGTATATTGATAAATATATAGATAGATTCTATCAAACTGTCTATGTTAAATGATAGATAGATAGATAGATAGATAAACAGATAGATAGATAGACAGACAGATAGATAGATGGATAGATAGATAGATAGATTGATAGATAGATAGATAGATTGATAAATAGATAGATAGATAGAT
>NW_004799080.1:19562-22585 GCF_000002075.1 Aplysia californica | reverse complement strand
TCTCTCTCTCTCTCTCTCTCTCTCTCCGCGAACTTTCCACCCTCTCTCTTTTTCTTTCACCGAACCGCACCACTTTTGCCTCCTGTGCGCATGCGTCAAATAACAGCAATCGCAAGATGGCGACCTAGTGAGAGCACGGCTTGCTGTGTGTGTGCTGTGAACCTGTGTACTCTCGTGTCAGTCGGGACTGAAGAGGCGACCCGAGGCGACGAACGGGGCTCGCTGGAATTTGAGTTCATTTAAACATCATGTATGGCAGACAGAACTGACGTCAAATGTGCGAATGCAGTTTAAAAAGAGATTTATTCTGGTCTCTATGATCGTTCTGTTCGTTGTTGCTGTCTTCGTGATCTATCACCATGCATTCTCTTCGAGTCGCGGATCAGTCAAGGCTTCCCGGCGCAGCTATGGAACCCACTCGTTCCGAGATCCAAGCAATAACAACCCTCGATCCTTCCTCGTGGATGATGCCGAGGGGGTGTTCGCAGACGACCTGCATCACAATCCCATCAACAGGTCCCAGTTCAAGTCCAAGCTGGACTGGCGAAAGTGTCGCATGGAAACATGCTTCGACTTCAGCAGGTGTAAGAATGGGTTCAAAATTTACCTGTACCCAAGGCAGGCCCCTGTGTCTGCCCCCTACGCAAAGATCCTTAGCGTCATTGAGAAATCGAGATATCTTACGGCGAATCCGCAGGAAGCTTGTGTGTTCATTCCATCGATCGACACGCTTGACCAGGACGTGTTGAGCAGTGACTATGTTGCCGACGTCGAGCAAAAGTTATCAAAACTTCCATATTGGAACGGGGGGAGAAACCACTTACTATTTAATCAGTATTCGGGAACGTGGCCAGACTACTCGGAAGAGCTCACTTTTATCCAGCAAGCCATGTTAGTAAAATCGAGCATGTCCATAGACTGGATTCGGTACGGTTTCGACATTTCAATGCCGTTATTTCCGAAGGACCACCCGCAGTCTGGGGGGCAGAAAGGTTACCTAAACCAAGCATCAAATTCAATCCCGTCTATACGACACTATCTTTTAGCTTTCAAAGGCAAAAGATACTTGAATGGAAAAGGATCTGATTCGAGGAACAGCTTGTATCATATTCACAATGGAAAGGATATCGTTTTATTGACTACGTGCAAACACGGGAAAGGATGGGAGAAATTGATGGATGAGCGCTGCTTACAGGATAATGAGGAATTCGAAAAGTGAGTACCCACCGAATGTTGTTTTTGAAGTAAAGGCTACTGCTGCTGGGTCTCATATTCTGGGCTGTTTGCAGGGGGGGAAGATTTAGCCTACTAGACATTTGACATCAGATCTAATTAACTAGATTAGATCTAGAATTCTAGAATCTAAATTTATAATACTATCGAAATGGAAAAAAATGACATAATCTCAGACAACCCCCCTGTGAGAGGGAAAAGCGAGGGACACACAAGTTACAGTGGGGTGAAGGCCAAATTATAGCCTCTACCTATCTCTAAACATGCTTTGCTTTCTGTTGACTGAAACACACATTTTCTATCAATGATTATTCAATGTCTACTTCACTCACTGCAAGCTGCTAGAGATCTAAAATTCTGATTCTACTTGCTGACCAAGAAATAAGGAAAAAAATCATCGACGCAGGAATTGAATCATTGAAAAAGTTTACCAATGAAATATGGTATTGAGTGCTTTTAAAATTAATTAATTAAATTATAATGTAAAAATAAAACTCCAGAGAAGAGCTATTGCAGATAATGATTAAAAGTCTTTAAATCTAATTTTAAGGATCAAGGCCAGAAAAACTATCTAGCTACGGGCACATTATAAAAGGTTTCAAAAGACAATAAATGATTGAAGTTTATGAAGTTCCAAGCGAATAGGGTTTTAAAATCTAAAATGTAAAATCTTATTGTGGTTTGAAGAGCATTTCATAGCCTGGTTTTTTATTTGGTCTCTTAGGCCTCTATACAAATTTAAATATTTGACAGCCTGAGAAAAATGAGATTTTTCTAGAAAAATCAGAAAAATTGGTCTCCACTCACCATTAAAATTCTCTCCTGTCTCTATCATCCCAACTGACTATGAACTATTTTCGTCCTAGAATGTTACAAGACTTTTCTCTTACTTTGTTCTTCCGCTTGTACTGGTGGATGTTGCGGATCCCAAAATCATGGTCTCTTAAGTCCGTATCAGTTATTTACAATTTATAAATATATAGAGGATCGAAATTTTTTTAAAAATGCGTTTAAACAAAAAAGTTAAAACAAGCAATATTTCTAAATAAAATACATCATATGTTGTGTTGGCCTAAGTTCATGCATATATATATATTGAAAAAAATCTTTAAAAAGAAAAAATTGTAAATTCTAGGATGTAATAGCCTTATATAAATTTAGGCAAAAATTATTCACATATATATTGACGAAAATTTGAATTTAAGTTCATCATGCTATAGACTATAGATGATACACAACATGATGTTTGTTATCTACATATATGTCAGCTCATGTCAGTTTCTCCCTAGTCTCAGTCTCAATGGTGACTGGTTGATATTTCAGTTGGTCATGAATATAATATGATGATGACATTTGACATTCAGCTGTGTTGGGTTGAAGTTTTACTGCGTGTGTAGCAAAAAGATAGTTTTAAAACATTTTTTAATTGCATTACTTTATTTTGTAATGGTACCCGTGGAAAAAAATGCTCATTGATCATGATGGAGATTTTTTTTTTAAATGCTCATTGATGAGAAACAACATCAACAGCGTTTGAAGTTGATGTTATAGCATGCATGTTATGGAAAAATGAGTGCACTAAGAATGTTGCATTTTGCCTATAACAATTGTGAACCCAGAGGAATACAACATTGTCAACATGTAACAATTTTGCTTTGCAAAAAAATATAATATTTGATCATGATGAAGAAGGTTATCCTTTGTGCCCTGAACAATAAAGAAAAAAAACCCAGGAACAGCGGTGGGGAGGGGGGGGTGTGCAAGTGGGTGAAGGGGGGGTGTGAAAGTGG
>NW_004799080.1:18107-19462 GCF_000002075.1 Aplysia californica | reverse complement strand
ACACACACACACACACACATAAACACACACACACACATACATAGATACGCAAATACGTACTCAACTTTTTTTTCTTAAATCTTTGCGACATTTCAGTTTCCTTAATTAAGCAGCAAAACTAAAATCCTTAGCCCTACCACTCGCCTTGGTTTGCCCCGACAATCTGGTTCACTTTTCCTAGGATAACTCAATGAAAGCCTCTGTGGAAATTCACAGCGACCGCTGCAAGATGGATATTAATACAGATCTAGATTTAGCTGGGAATGAAATTTGATTGCAATGGCATCGCATGGAAAAGCTCATTTTAGGTGTAAAAAATAGAACAATTTACTGTCGGAATATTAAAAGGGGGTTTGGATTATGAGTGTGTATGTATGTCGGGATAGGTGGGGTGTGTGTGTGTGTGTGTGTGTGTGTGTGCGTGTGTGTGTGTGTGTGTGTGTGTGTGTGTGTGTGTGTGTGTGTGTGTGGATGTTTGTGATGTATGTGCGATGTGTGGGGGACAGGCCGGCCTCGGTTGCCCTGTATCGTCCGGTTACTGCGTAGAACCGCCGGCTGGTCCATTGGGGGGTAATTTATTTTTTGTTGCTGTTGTTTACATGTGTATAATGTCTTTGTGTATATATATTGCGTATTCATTTATTTAGTTATTGTTATTTTTATTTTGTGTTGTTGAAATTATTATTTATTTTTCATTATTATTTATTTCCCTGATATCATGTTTGCCTGAAACGGAACGGACCGTGTACGTATGGGGGTGAAAATTGATTTTCAGAAAAATGGGAAATTTAATACGGACATTTATTTTTAAAAAAGAAAAAAAAAAAGAAACAGCTTATTATTTTCTAGCACAATTTCTCAGAATTTTGAGTCGAGCACTCTTTTCACATTATAATTCATAAACACCAACTATTATGTTATCTCTGTCATTACAGTTGCTTATGTTAGGAAAAAGAAGCTCATCGGCAAATTTACGGTTATTTATGACAGGGTAAAGTAAAAGTTAGACCAGACAGACAGGCAAAAATAACCAGAATCAGAGGGAAAGAAAAAAAACTCCAATTAAGTGAACAACGTGATTTGTTGAGACCACAAAGAAGTGTTTGTTGACCTAATTTAGCGGGGATTCGGTCAAAGTCTTTCAACTGTCTCACACAGACGTTGTATAAGTCAGTTCTTGTTTGGTATATTATATTTTATTTTATATCATATAGATCTATTTGTTTTTGTTTTTTCACATACTCATTCACACATGTCGACGCGAAGTCAAAGATACGATACAGTATATAATATATAGGTTATAAAGAAATACCCAACAGTGCTACTCAAGTCAATACCGACACTTGATGATCTTT
>NW_004799080.1:15073-16672 GCF_000002075.1 Aplysia californica | reverse complement strand
ACAACAACCCAAAAAAACAAACTCAAATTAGATCTAAACGCGTCTCTCTGACACCTTCACTAAATTCTGCCACCCACCCCCTTCACTCCCTCCCCCCCTCTGACCTTCCGACTTTGGCCGACTCGCCTTCAGTCTCGTGGGATGGGTCATCTTTTTTTCTTCGTCGTCTCGTGAACTTCGCCACCTCGTCAAGTGCTACTGTCACTGTATACACGTATGTCACTGTGTGTAATATACCACTGTACAGTCATACCGCTGTGTGACGTGATGGGGGCGCTGCGCCGTTTGTGAATGGGGGGATGCGTGCGTCCGTCCGTCCGTCCGTCCGTCCGTCCGTCGTTTGTTGTGACGTAGAGATAGAGAGGTCATCGTGTGTACTAGTTTGGAGCGCTGATCGGATTAGAGCCTGTCTCGGCTGTCTGCTCCAGCGCTTGGATTGAGCGCTTTATTTGAAGTTTTACTGCGTGGAGCATAAACGATACATGAAATATATTTTTGTCAATGTGCCTGTGGAAAAACTTCCCATTGATGCTAATAATAATAATAGTAATAATAATAATAATTATAATAATAAGATAATAGAACAGTTGTTGTTCAGCGAAAATTCCTGCTCAACAGCAAGCTCTTTGCGCGTTACCATCTAGATCTATAGGCTATTACACCAGCAGACCTGATGACATCAAAGATTCTCTACCGTATACACGGTATTCGATGACATTCTGAAACAACCTCAACGTCCTGGGAAGCATACAGTGCCAGCTGCCATTTTATAGGCGCTAAAATACTAACAAATATACCGACTAGATCTTTCGCTGTCTATGGCAGGGTACCCATTCCCACCTGGGTGAAGTTAGGAAAATTTGTGAATAGTGCCTTCTTTCCCAAGGACCCAACGTTGGGCCCGCGGCTCGAACCCCCGACCCGGCAACCTCACGACTGGTGCCCATTGTGAATGGGTCGGGTCGGGTCGGGTCGGGTTGATCGCTCGACTCATCGCCTGAAAACAAACGCGTTTGTTTGTTTGTTTCTTTGTTGTTGTTTTTGTGTTTTTTTCTTTTTTTTGTTTTTAGGCGACGAGTCGGGCGATCGGTTTGTGCCAAAATCGACCCGACCCGACCCGATCGTGCCAATGGACACCCGGTATAACCAACTGTTAAAACAACCGCTCAGGTCGTGTAGTTCAGCCCTCACGTAATGTGTCGACACTCTCAAATAGAGTGGGAGTAACTTTCACACCGACAGTGGCTTCTACATTCTAATTATTTCTCCGTAAACAGAACAAAAAGTAGAGGCGACAGATATGGATATAATATTATCGTGATCTTTCCTTTAGAATAAATTGATATATAACAACTTTTTCTTACAAAAGCTCAGAGCCTGTGTTCTTTCATCGTGGTTCAACGCTGTTTAAGCTTTTTATGTCATTTATTATAATAATTATTTTTTTGTGTTTTTTGCTTTGGTTTGGTACGTGATTTACGTCGCTGGCGACTGCACTAGGTCAAATGAGCGCGCGATTTAGTATTATGCAGCTGTTTATATAAAGGGCATTTTGTGTTTTGTAATCATGATTATTCACCTGTATACATATCAGAGAGA
>NW_004799080.1:13388-14844 GCF_000002075.1 Aplysia californica | reverse complement strand
ACACACACACATGCACACACACACACTCACACACACACTGACACCCCCCCAAAAAAACAACAACACAAAAACAAAATCATAGTCAAACAAACAAATACTTTTTTTTTAAAGCAACCCAAATGGGCCTGGCCTTCCGTGTTGTTTGTCCCAACAGTCTAACGTTTCACTTGACAGATCTGGCCTTTGTTTTCCAAACCCTGACGGGCGCTCGTATTTTGAGACGGGACACTCCCAGTGTCACAGGAAAACTAAACGAAACAAAACACAAAGTAAAGAACGAAAATAAAAAATAACGGTCTTTGACAAAACCCCAACAAAAAAACAACCCTCTCTATCACTCGTGCGTACCTCATGTTGCGTATGTTTTTAGTTTAGTTTTAGTAGAGGATTTTTACGGCGCTTGCAACTGCATAAGGTCATATGAGCGCCAGAGGATTAGAGGTGTTACAAGAGAGTAACAGACATAAAAGAGAAGAAGAGGAGATATGGACGATATATGTTTGATAGGAAAGAAGAAGCAAACCACACCAGAGCACCCGCCAACCACCCACTGGGTATTTTATACATGTACAACATGCCCTTGCTTCGACTGCTGGACTCCTGTTTAGTTTAACTTTAAGTAAGAGTTTTACGGCAATTGCAACACAGTAAGGTCATATAATTGCCGAAGATTAGAGGTGTTACAAGAGAGTAACAAATACAAAAAAGGAAGACGGGAGAAAAGGAGAAAAAGGACAATAGATGTTTGGCAGGAAATGACCAGACTTGTGTGGATAGGGCTGTCCCCGAGGTTTTATGCACCCCGCATAATTTAGCAAAATTTGATCATTTTATGCATACTTTCTGTTTATTTTCCTTTATCATTCTTTGTTAAAATCAACAGAATCGCATAATGCCACATTTTTGGGCTCAGTTTGCATAATTTCAGAATTTTTCTTGCATTAAACGATGAGGACAGATAGGGACTAAAATCCCCCCACCTACAATTGAATCGATTTTTTTTTGGAGGGGAGGGGGGGGGGTGTTTACTTTACTTTTTCTAGTAGTACTAATTACCATTACTAATTACATTACTTTTATTGTGTCGATGCACTTCTCTTTAGGCCTACTCTGACTAATAAAACTCGCTTTTTACAAAATAATGTCGCGCACTAAATAACCTTTGTTGTGTCTGTGTGTGTGCTTCTCTTTCCGTACACGAAAGCTCACCGCACTTATATATGACCCACTTGTGTTGTAAGTGCCGTAAAACTCTTACTAAAGCTTAATTAAAGCTGAACCAACCCTTTATGAGTTTAATCATCGGGTGGGACGATGACTCAGGGGTGAGACTTAACGGCGAGGAAGAGGTTCAGGAAGTCTTAAGATGTGATCGTATTGAGGTCAGAGAGAGAGAGAGAGAGAGAGAGAGAGAGAGAGAGAGAGAGAGAGAGAGAGAGAGAGAGAGAGAGAGTGG
>NW_004799080.1:11266-12767 GCF_000002075.1 Aplysia californica | reverse complement strand
TTGTCGATTCCTCCTAACAGCTCTCTTTAATTGTCGATTCCTCCTAACAGCTCTCTTTAATTGTCGATTCCTCCTAACAGCTCTCTTTAATTGTCATTGTCTATACCTCCTAACAGCTCTCTTTGAATCATTGTACACGTATAGAGTCGGATCACTTCTTCAATGGTGTCTTTGCCTCTTTTCAGCACTTGTCTACTCCTACTATGGGTGGGTGCTCTGGTGTGGTTTGCTTCTTTTTTCCTATCAAACATCTATCGTCCTTTTCTCCCCTTCTTCTCTTTTATGTTTGTTACTCTCTTGTTGTGACACCTCTAATCTTCTGGCGCTCATATGACCTTATGCAGTTGCGAGCGCCGTAAAACCTCTACTAAACTAAAAACTAAACTACTCCCTCTAACAGCTCTCTTCAACTGTCTATTTCTCCTAACAGGTGTCTTCTATAGTCTGATCCCTTCTTAAATGGTGTCTTTGCCTCTTTTCAGCACTTGTCTACACCTCCGTGTATATTATTATGTATGTTGTATCTGTCTGCCCATTCAGTGCACGCACGAGTGCGCTAACGCCCTGCCCGGGTCAGGTCAGACAAGGTCGGGTCATCTTAGTGAAAAATGTCACGTGACCACATGACGCATGAGGATATTTATCGCTCGCTGCTATTAATGGAGGTTTCAGTTTTAGGACACCGCGCCGTCTTAAAAATAATAAATAGATTAACTGGATAAACTAACAGAAACATGGATGGTTGGCGGGTGCTCTGGTGTGGTTTGCTCCTTCTCTCCTATCAAAACATCTATCGTTTTTATCTCCCCTCCTTCTTTTTTGTGTTTGTTACTCTCTTGTAACACTTATAATCTTCGGCACCTATGTGACCTTATTGTGTTGCAAGTGCCGTAAAACACTTACTAAACTAAACTTTAACAGAAACGCAAACGAAAAGTCCCTCCCGGTCCTCATCATCAATAACATGAAGTGAACATTTTATATGTGGCATCGATGGCCTAGTGCTCAGGCTCGTAATCGTGATGTTGCGCGGTCGGGGGTTCGAGCCATGGGCCCGACATTGTGTCCTTGAGAAAGTAGGCACTTTACACGAATTTTCCTCTCTTCACCCAAGTGGGAATGGGTACCCGGCCATAGACAGCGAAAGATCTTGTCAGTATGTTAGTGTTTTAGCGCCTATAAATGGCTGCTTTCTCTGTATGCTTCCCAGGAAGTTCAGGTTGTTTCAAAATGCTCTCAGGTCTGCTGGGTAATAGTATAGATTGTGAAGCGCATAGAGCTTGTTGCTGAGCGGGGATTTGCGCTATACAAATGCTATCTATTGTTACAATGTTGGACCTGCTAAACGAGCCATCTGTGTGAGACAAACACAGGTACAATAAATAGTCACTTGTCATCATCTCTTTATTTCGTTCCTTCCTTCTCTCTCTCTCTCTGTCTCTCTCTCTCTCTGTCTCTCTCTCTGTCTGTCTGTCTGTCTCTCTCTCTCTCTCTCTCTCTC
>NW_004799080.1:6349-7748 GCF_000002075.1 Aplysia californica | reverse complement strand
TATATATAAAGACTACCACACACATATATATATGCATCGTACAGCTGTATAGTAAAATATATTATTTGATTTCGGTCAGGGTTTTATGGCGCTCGCAACTGCGTATGGTCTTATTATGAACGTATGTGGCTGTATTAGAGGCCTAGTGTTACTTGAGGATGAATACTTATTGGTCAATGATAGTCTTGTTTGTTAGTGGTGGGAATGAGAGAAATAGACGAATAATGATTGATTGTCTTTTTTGTTAAGCGTCGGCATGAGAGAAGAATAAATAATTAATAGCCTTGTTTGTTAGTGGTCGGAATGAGAGAAAGATGAATAATAATTAGTAGGTCTAGTCTCATTTATTCATTAATCGTCGGAGTGAGAGAAGAATGTATAATTAATAGCTTTGTTTGTAAGTTATCGGAATGGGAGAAAGATGAATAATTATAATTAATAGTCTCATTTATTCATCAATCGTCGGAGTGAGAGAAAAATGAATAATTAACAGCCTTGTTAATTAGTCTGAATGAGGGAAAAATGAATGAATTGTCTTATTTGCGAGTCGGAGCGAAATAAAAAGAAAGAAAAAAAAAGGTCTTATCGTGACAGTCTGATCGAGAGAAGAATAAATAAATAGATAAAAATTGTCTTATTTGTCAGTCTTATTTGTTGTTCGCCAGATCTAGAGAAAAAAATTACGAATAAATAGTTTAGTTTTAGAGGAGGTTTTACAGCGCTCGCAACTGCATAAGGTCATACTACGAGCGCCAATCGAATGAATAAACGGTATTATTTGTTCTTCGTCAGATCGAGTGAAAAAAAATAACGAATGAATAAACGGTCTTATCTGTCCGTCTGATCGAGAGATGAATGTCCTTGTTTGTTCGCCGGAGTGAGAGAGGGGAGCGGACGGTCGCAATATATCGCAGTACTGGTCGCTTAGTGCAGGGCAAAAACAATAACAAAAAACAAAACAAAAACACAACAAAACCAAAGAAGGAGGGGACAGGCATAGTAAATCAGGATAGGCCAGATACAGCTGGGATTCTGTGTCTCGCACGTGAAAGGAAAGAAACACCCTTTCTCTATCTCTCTCTCTCTCTCTCTCTCTCTCTCTCTCTCTCTCTCTCTCTCTCTCTCTCTCTCTCTCTTTCTATTTCTCTCTCTCTCTCTCTCTCTCTCTATTTCTCTCTCTCTTTCTTTCTTTCTTTCTTTCTTCCTCTCTCTCTCCCTCTTTCTCTCTCGCTGTCTCTTTGTTTCTCTATTCAGCTATATATCTATCTATCTCGCTCTTTCTCTCTCTCTCGCTCTCTGATCCCTCTCTCTCTCTTTCTCTTTCTCTGTCTCTCTCTCTCTCTCTAACTCGTTCTCTTTTTCTCTCTCTCTCTTTCTTTGTCTTCAATCTATCTCTCTA